>NC_092742.1:141545272-141835272 GCF_047496795.1 Chiloscyllium punctatum | reverse complement strand
GAGGGAGAGGGAGGCGGCGAGAGAGAGAGAGAGGGACGAGAGAGATGGAGGGGGCGAGAGAGGGAGGGGGCGAGAGAGGGAGGGGCAGGGGGTGAGAGAGAGGGAGTGGGCGAGAGAGAGTGAGGGACGAGAGAGAGAAGGAGGGGGCGAGAGAGGGAGGGGGCGAGAGAGAGAGGGAGGGGCGAGAGAGAGAGAGTGAGGGGCGAGAGAGAGACAGAGAGGGACGAGAGAGAGAGACCGAGGAGGGCGAGAGAGAGAGAGAGAGAGCGAGGGGGGGCGAGAGAGAGAGGGAGGGGGTGAGAGAGAGAGAGGAAGGGGATGAGAGAGAGAGAGGAAGGGGATGAGAGCGAGAGGGAAGGGGTGAGAGAGAGAGAGAGGGATGGGGTGAAAGAGAGAGGGAGAGGGTGAGAGCGAGAGAGGGATGGGGTGAGAGAGAGAGGGATAGGATGAGAGCGAGGGAGGGAGAGAGCGAGAGAGAGAGGGGAAAGGGGGCGAGAGAGAGAGCGAGGGGGCGAGAGAGAGAGGAAGGGGCGAGAGAGAGAGGGAAGGGGCGATAGCGAGAGGGAAGGGGAGATAGAGAGAGGGAAGGGGGAGAGAGAGAGAGAGGGATGGGGTGAGAGAGAGAGGGATAGGATGAGAGCGAGGGAGGGAGAGAGCGAGAGAGAGAGGGGAAAGGGGGCGAGAGAGAGAGTGAGGGGGCGAGAGAGAGAGGAAGGGGGCGAGAGAGAGAGGGAAGGGGCGATAGCGAGAGGGAAGGGGAGATAGAGAGAGGGAAGGGGGAGAGAGAGAGAGAGGGAGTGAGAGACAAGGACGGGGCGAGAGAGAATGGAAGTGGGGCGAGAAAGAGAGAGAGGGGACGAGAGAGAGAGGGGAGGCGGACGAGAGAGAAAGTGGGAGGGGGACGAGAGAGAGAGAGAGGGAGGGTAGGGAGCTAGAGAGAGGGCGGGGGAGAAGGAGAGAGAGAGTGACGCGAGAGAGAGGGAATGGGGCGAGTGATAGAGTGAGAGGGACGAGAGACAGGGGGTGAGAGAGGGAGGGGGCGAGCGAGAGAGGGAGGGGAGGCAAAGAGGGAGGTGGCTAGAGAGAGAGGGAGGGTGACGAGACAGAGAGAGGGAGGGGGATGGGACAGAGAGGGAGAGGGACGGGAGAGAGAGGGCGTGGGCGAGAGAGAGTGGGGTGAGAAAGAGAGAGAGAGAGGGAGGGGGCGAGAGAGGGGGAGGGAGGGGGGTGAGAGAGAGAGGGATGAGAGATAGAGTGAGAGGTACGAGAGAGAGAGGGAAGGGTGGAGAGAGAGAGAGCGAGGGGGCGAGTGAGAGAGAGGCAGGGACGAGAGAGAGAGAGAGGGATGGGGCAAGTGAGAGAGAAAGGGATGGGGTGAGAAAGAGAGAGTGAAAGGGTGAGAGCGAGAGCGAGATGGGGCGAGAGAGTGAGGAAGGGTGACGAGAGAGAAAGGGAGGGGGCGAGAGAGGGGGGGCGCGAGAGAGAGAGATGGAGGGAGAGAGAGAGAGAGAGGGAGGGGGAGAGAAAGAGAGTGAGAGGGACGAGATAGAGGGGCAGGCGAGCGTGGGTTGGGGCGAGCGAGAGAGGGAGGGGGCGAGAGAGAGATGGAGAGTGCGAGAGAGAGAGGGAGGGGGAGTGAGAGAGGTAGGGGGATGAGAGAGAGGGCGTGGGCGAGAGAGAGAGAGAGAGGGACGAGAGAGAGGGAGGGGGCGAGAGAGGGAGAGGCAGGGGGCGAGAGAGAGGGAGTGGGCGAGAGAGAGACAGGGACGAGAGAGAAGGAGGGGGCGAGAGAGGGAGAGGGAGGGGTAGAGAGAGGGGGAGGGGGTGAGAGAGAGAGAGAGGAAGGGGACGACAGAGTGAGAGGGATGGGGTGAGAGAGAGAGGGGGATGGGGTGAGAGAGAGAGGGAGAGGTTGAGAGCGAGGGAGGGAGAGAGCGAGAGAGAGAGAGAGGAAGGAGGCAAGAGAGAGGGAAGGGGCGAGAGAGAGAGGGAAGGGGCGAGAGAGACAGACGGAGTGAGAGAGAAGGAGGGGGCGAGAGAGAATGGAAGTTGGGTGAGAAAGAGAGAGAGGGGACGAGAGAGAGAGGGGAGGCGGACGAGAGAGAAAGTGGGAGGGGGAAGAGAGAGAGAGAGAGGGTATGGGGCTAGAGAGAGGGTGGGGCGAACGAGAGAGAGAGGGACGAGAGAGAGAGGGAGGGGGCGAGAGAGAGAGTGAGAGGGACGAGAGAGAGAGAGGGAGGGGGCAAGAGAGAGAGAGAGAGGGACGAGAGACAAGGGGCGAGAGAGGGAGGGGGCGAGAGAGAGAGGGAGGGGGCGAGAGAGAGAGGAAAGGGGATGAGAGAAAGAGATGGAGGGGGACGGCACAGTGAGGGAGAGGGACGAGAGAGAGAGGGCGTGGGCGAGAGAGAGACAGGAACAAGACAGAGGGAGGGGGCGAGAGAGGGAGAGGGAGGGGGAGAGAGAGAGGGCGGGAGAGAGAGGGTGGGGGCGAGAGAGAGAGAGGCAGGGACGAGAGAGAGAAAGAGGGTCGGGGCGAGTGAGAGAGAGAGAGCGATGGGGTGAGGGAGAGAGAGAGTGAAAGGGTGAGAGCGAGAGCGGGAACGGGCGAGAGAGAGAGGAAGGGTGACGAGAGAGAAAGGGAGGGGACGAGAGAGAGAGGGAAGGGGCGCGTGGGAGGGGGAGTGGGGCGAGAGAGAGGGAGGGGGCGAGAGAGAGAGCAGGTGCGAGAGTGAGAGAGAGGGAGCGCGGCGAGAGAGATTGGGGCAGGCGAGAGAGAGAGCAGGTGCGAGAGAGAGGGAGAGGGGCGAGAGAGCGAGGGAGGGGCGAGAGAGAGAGTGGGAGGAGGATAAAAAAGAGACGGAGGTGGACGAGAGAGAGGGATGGGAATGAGAGAGAGAGGGTGGGGAACAAGTGACAGAGAGAGCGGGGGCGAGAGAGAGTGAGAGAGAGGGGAACAAGAGATGAAGAGGGAGGTGGGCGAGAGAGAGAGGGAAAGGAAGGGGGTGAGAGAGAGAGGGAGAGGGCGAGAGAGAGAGAGGGAGGGGACGAGAGAGAGTCGGGGAGGGGGCGAGAAAGAGGGAGGGAGGGGTGAGAGAGAGCGGAAGGGGCAAGAGAGAGAGGGAGGAGATCAGAGAAAGAGAAGGAGAGTTCGAGAGAGAGGGGGTTCGAGAGAGAGGGGGAATGGGGAGGGGGCGAGAGAGGGAGAGGGAGGGGGTGTGACAGAGATGGAGAGGGACGAGAAAGAGAGGGCGTGGGCGAGAGAGGTGAGGGAGTGACAGAGAGAGAGGGAGGGGGAGAGAGAGAGGGAGGGGCATTAGAGAGAGAGGGAGGGGCACGAGAGAGAGAGGGAGGGGAACGAGAGAGAGGGAGTGTGCGAGAGAGAGAGAGGGATGGGGCGAGAGAGAGAGGGAGGGGGGCGAGAGAGAGCGAGGGAGGGGCGAGAGAGAGAGAGGGAGGGGTGAGAGAGAGAGAGGGGGATGAGAGAGAGAGGGTGGGCGGGCGAGAGAGAGATGGAGTGTGCAAGAGAGAGAGGGAGGGGGTGAGATAGAGAGGGACGGGGACGAGAGACGGAGGGGGGCGAGATAGCGAGGGAGGGGGTTGAGGGGGATCCAAGAGAGATGTGGGTGAGATAGGGGGAGAAGTGTGAACTAGAGAGATAGGGAGGGGATGAGACAGAGAAAGGGAGGGTGCGAGAGAGAGAGGGAGGGTGGAGTGAGGGCGTGGGCGAGAGAGAGAGAGAGAGGGATGAGAGAGAGGGTGGGGGCGAGAGAGAGAGGCAGTGGACGAGAGAGAGAGGGACAAGCAAGAGAGGGAGGGGGAGAGAGAGGGAGGGGGCGAGAGAGGGAGATTGAAGGGGCGAGAGAGAGAGAGAGAGAGGGAGGGGTAGAGAGAGAGGGAGGGGCGAGAGAGAGAGGGAGGGGCGAGAGATAGAGTGAGAGGGCCGAGAGATCGAGGGAGGGGAGCATGAGAGAGAGACCGAGGACGGCGAGAGAGAGAGACCGAGCAGGGCGAGAGAGAGGGAGGTGTCGAGAGAGAGATAGGAAGGGGACGAGAGAGAGAGGGATGGGGTGAGAGCGAGACAGGGATGGGGTGAGAAAGGGAGGGAGAGGGTGAGAGCGAGCGAGGGAGAGAGCGAGAGAGAGAGGGAGGGGGCGAGAGAGAGAGGGTGTGAGAGAGAGAGGGAGCGGGCGAGAGAGTGAAAGAGGGGCGAGAGAGAGATGGAGGGGGCGGGAGAGAAAGGGGAGGGTGACAAGAGAGAGAGGGCGTGGGCGAGAGAGAGAGAGAGAGGGACGAGAGAGAGAGGGAGGGGGCGAGAGAGGGGGAGAGAGGGTGCGAGAGACAGAGAGAGGGAGGGTGTGTGAGAGAGAGAGAGAGAGGGAGGGTGCGAGAGAGAGAGAGAGAGGGACGAGAGGGAGGGAGGGGGCGAGAGAGAGGGAGGGGGTGAGAGAGAGGGAGTGGTCGAGAGAGTGATAGGAAGGGGATGAGAGTGAGATAGCAAGGGGATGAGAGAGAGAGGGATGGGGTGAGAAAGAGAGGTAGAGGGTGAGAGCGAGGGAGGGAGAGACCGAGAGAGAGAGGAAGGGGGGCGAGAGAGAGAGGGAGGGGGCGAGAGAGAGACGGTGTGAGAGAGAGGGAGCGGGCGAGAGAGAGTGAAAGAGGGGCGAGAGAGAGATGGAGGGGGCGGGAGAGAAAGGGGAGGGTGACAAGAGAGAGAGGGAGGGGGCGAGAGAGAGAGGGAGGGGGATGAGAGAGAGAGGGCGTGGGCGAGAGGGAGAGAGGGACGAGAGATAGGGAGGGGGCGAGAGAGGGAGTAGGATGAGAGTGAGAGCGAGGGAGGGAGAGCGCGAGAGAGAGAGAGGAAGTGGGGGCAAGAGAGAGAGCGAGGGGGTGAGAGAGAGAGAGAAGGGGGCGAGAGAGAGAGGGAAGGGGCGAGAGAGAGAGGGAAGGTGAGAGAGAGAGAGAGGGAGGAGCGAGAGAGAGAGAGGGAGTGAGAGAGAAGGAGGGGGCGAGAGAGAATGGAAGTGGGTCGAGAAAGAAAGAGAGGGGACGAGAGAGAGAGGGGAGGCGGATGAGAGAGAAAGTGGGAGCGGGAAGAGAGAGAGAGAGAGGGTAGGGTGCTAGAGAGAGGGTGGGGGCGAGAGAGAGTGAGAGGGACGAGAGAGAGAGGGAGGGTAGGGGGCTAGAGAGAGGGCGGGGGCGAAGGAGAGAGAGGGAGGGGGCGAGAGAGAATGAGGGAGCGAGAGAGAGAGGGAAGATGACGAGAGAGAGGGAAGGGGATGAAAGAGAGAGGGGGAGGGGGATGGGCCAGGGAGGGAGAGGGACGAGAGAGAGAGGGCGTGGGTGAGAGAGACAGGGACGAGAGAGAGGGAGGGGGCGAGGACAGGGGGAGGGAGGGGGGTGAGAGAGAGAGCGGTGAGAGATAGAGTGAGAAGGACGAGAGAGAGAGGGAGGGGGTGAGAGAGAGAGAGCGAGGGGGGCGAGAGAGAGAGGCAGGGACGAGAGAGAGGGAGAGGCAGGGGGCGAGAGAGAGAGAGAGGGAGTTGGCGAGAGAGGGAGTGGGCAGGAGAGAGAGAGAGAGGGACGAGAGAGAGAAGGAGGGGGTGAGAGAGGGAGGGGTAGAGAGAGAGGGAGGGTGTGTGTGTGTGAGAGAGAGAGAGAGAGAGAGGAAGGGGACGATAGAGTGAGAGGGATGGGGTGAGAGAGAGAGAGATGGATGGGGTGAGAGAGAGAGGGAGAGGGTGGAGCGAGAGAGGGATGGGGTGAACGAGAGAGAGTGATAGGGTGAGAGCGAAGGAGGGAGAGAGCGAGAGAGAGAGAGAGAGGAAGGGGGGCAAGAGAGAGAGCGAGGGAGTGAGAGAGAGAGAGAAGGGGGCGAGAGAGAGAGGGAAGGGGCGGGAGAGAGAGGTAAGGGGAGAGAGAGAGAGGGAGGAGCGAGAGAGAGAGAGGGAGTGAGAGAGAAGGAGGGGGCGAGATAGAATGGAAGTGGGCCGAGAAAGAGAGAGAGGGGACGAGAGAGAGACGGGAGGCGGATGAGAAGGAAAGTGGGAGGGGGAAGAGAGAGAGAGAGGGTAGGGGGCTAGAGAGAGGGTGGGGGCGAGAGAGAGTGAGAGGGACAAGAGAGAGAGTGAGGGAGGGGGCGAGAGAGAGAGTGAGGGGGCAAGAGAGAGATGGAAGGGGACGAGAGAAAGAGAGGGAGGGGGCGGGACAGACAGAGAGAGGGCGTGGGCGAGAGAGAGACAGGGATGAGAAAGAGGGAGGGGGCGAGAGATGGAGAGGGAGGGGGGAGAGAGAGAGGGAGGGGGCGAGAGAGAGAGGCAAGGGGAAAGAGAGAGAGGGAGGAGCGAGAGAGAGAGTGGGAGTGAGAGAGAGAGAGGGAGTGAGAGAGAAGGAGGGGGCGAGAGAGAATGGAAGTGGGACGAGAAAGAGAGTGAGCGAGGGGACGAGAGAGAGAGGGGAGGCGGACGAGAGAGAAAGTGGGAAGGGGAAGAGAGAGAGAGGGAGAGAGAGAGAGGGTAGGGGGCTAGAGAGAGGTTGGGGGCGAACGAGAGAGAGAGGGACGAGAGAGAGAGTGAGAGGGACGAGAGAGAGAGAGGGACAAGAGAGAGATGGAGGTGGGCGAGAGAGAGAGGGTGAGGAAGGGGGCGAGAGAGAGAGAGGGAGAGGGCGAGAGAGAGAGTGAGGGAGGAGGCGAGAGAGAGAGTGAGGGGGCAAGAGAGAGAGGGAAGGGGACGAGAGAAAGAGAGGGAGGGGGACGGGACAGAGATGGAGAGGGACAAGAGAGAGAGGGCGTGGGCGAGAGAGAGATAGGGACGAGAAAGAGGGGGGGGCGAGAGATGTAGAGGGAGGGGGAGAGAGAGGGGGGAGAGAGAGAGGGAGGGGGTGAGAGAGATAGAGAGGGGCGAGAGATAGAGTGAGAGGGACGAGAGGGAGGGGACGAGAGGGAGAGAGCGAGGGGGGCAAGAGAGAGAGAGGCAGGGACGAGAGAGAGTCGGGGCGAGTGAGAGAGAGAGAGCAATGGGGTGAGAGAGAGAGAGAGTGAAAGGGTGAGAGCGAGAGCAGGAAGGGCGACGAGAGAGAAAGGGAGGGGACGAGAGAGAGAGGGAAGGGGCGCGAGAGAGAGGGAACGGGGCAGGAGAGAGTGGGGCAGGTGAGAGAGAGAGAGCGAGGGAGGGTCGAGAGAGAGAGTGGGAGGAGGATAAGAAAGAGACGGAAGCGGACGAGAGAGAGGGATGGGAATGAGAGAGAGAGGGCGGGGAACAAGTGACAGAGAGAGCAGGGGCGAGAGAGAGAGAGGGAGAGGAAGGGGGCGAGAGAGAGAGGGAGAGGGCGAGAGAGAGAGAGTGAGGGAGGGGCGAGAGAGAGTCGGGGAGGGGACGAGAAAGAGGGAGGGAGGGGGCAAGAGGGAGCGGAAGGGAGAGAGAGAGATAGCCGGAGGGGTGAGAGAGAGTGGAAGGGGTGAGAGAGAAAGGGAGGGGATCAGAGAGAGAGAAGGAGGGGGAGAGGGGCGGGAGAGGGAGAGGGAGGGGGGCGTGACAGACAGGGTGAGGGATGAGAAAGAGAGGGTGTGGGCGAGAGAGGTGAGGGAGTGAGAGAGAGAGGGAGGGGGGAGAGAGAGAGAGAGGGAGGGGCACGAGCGAGAGAGAGGGAGGGGCACGAGCGAGAGAGAGGGAGGGGCACGAGAGAGAGAGGGGCGAGAGAGAGGGAGGGAGAGGGAGAAAGAGGGAGAGAGGGGGCGAGAGACAGAGAGAAGGAGCATGTGAGACAGAGAGGGACGAGAGAGTGGAAGTGGGCGAGAGAGAGAGAGGGACGAGAGGGAGAGGGAGGGGGCGAGAGAGGGGTAGGGAGGGGGCGAGAGACAGAGAGAGGGAGCATGTGAGAGAGAGAGAGGGAGGGTGCGCGAGAGAGGGAGGGACGAGAGAGAGGGAGGGGGCGAGAGGGGGGGGCGAGAGAGGGAGAGGCAGGGGGCGAGAGAGAGGGAGTGGGCTAGAGAGAGAGAGGGACGAGAGCGAGAAGGAGGGGGCGAGAGAGGGAGGGGGCGAGAGAGAGAGAGGGGTAGAGAGAGAGGGAGGGGCGAGAGAGAGAGGGAGGGGCGAGAGATAGAGTGAGAGGGCGGGCGGGCGAGGTAGTGAGGGGGCATTAGAGAGGTGGAGGGTGCAAGAGAGAGAGAGGGAGTGGGGAGTGAGAGAGGGAGGGGGATGAGAGTGAGGGCGTGGGCGAGAGAGAGAGAGGGATGAGGGAGAGGGAGAGTGCGAGAGAGGGAGCGGGAGAGAGAGGGAGAGGCAGGGGGCGAGAGAGAGCGAGCGGGCTAGAGAGAGAGTGGGATGAGAGAGAGAGAGAAGGAGGCGGCGAGAGAGTGAGGGGTCGAGAGAGAGAAGGAGAGAGGGAGGGGTAGAGAGAGAGAGAGAGAGCGGTGAGAGAGAGAGAGAGGGAGGGGCGAGAGATAGAGTTAGAGGGACTAGAGAGCGAGGGAGGGGGGGCGAGAGAGAGAGACCGAGGAGGGCGAGAGAGAGAGAGGGAGGGGGCGAGAGAGAGAGGGATGGGGTTTGAGAGATAAGGATGGGGAGAGAGGGAGAGGGTGAGAGCGAGAGAGGGATGGGGTGAGAAAGAGAGGGAGAGGGTGAGAGCGAGGGAGGGTGGGGGGGGTGAGAGAGTGGGGATAGGGTGAGAGCAAGGGAGGGAGAGAGCGAGAGAGAGAGAGGAAGGGGGGGCAAGAGAGAGAGCGAGGGGGTCAGAGAGAGCGAGAGAGAGAAGGGGGCGAGAGAGAGAGGGAAGGGGCGAGAGAGGGAGTGAGAGAGAAGGAGGGGGCGAGAGAGAATGGAAGTGGGGCGAGAAAGAGAGAGAGGGGACGAGAGAGAGAAGGGAGGCGGATGAGAGTGAAAGTGGGAGGGGGAAGAGAGAGAGAGGGTAGGGTGCTAGAGAGAGTTTGGGGGCGAACGAGAGAGAGAGGGACAAGAGAGAGAGTGAGAGGGACGAGAGATGGGGGGGCGAGCGAGAGAGAGAGAGGGTGAGAGAGAGAGTGAGGGAGTGAGAGAGAGAGTGAGGGGGCGAGAGAGAGAGGGAACGAGAGAGAGAGGGAGGGGGAGGGACAGAGAGGGAGAGGGACGAGAGAGAGAGGGCGAGGGAGAGGGAGTGGGGAGAGAGAGAGGGGGGAGAGAGAGAGGGAGGGGGCGAGAGAAAGAGAGAGGGACGAGAGAGAGAGTGAGAGGGGCGAGAGACGGGGGGGCGAGCGAGAGCGAGAGAGGGCGAGAGAGAGAGAGTGAGGGGGTGAGAGAGAGAGTGAGGGGGCGAGAGAGAGAGGGAACGAGAGAGAGACGCGGGTAGGGACAGAGAGTGAGAGGGATGAGAGAGAGAGGGCGAGGGAGAGGGAGGGGAGAGAGACGGGGAGAGAGAGAGGGAGGGGGCGAGAGAGAGAGAGGGGGGAAGAGATAGAGTGAGAGGGACGAGAGAGAGAGGGAGGGTCGTGGCGAGTGAGAGAGAGAGGGATGGGGTGAGAGATAGAGTGAAAGGGTGAGAGCGCGAGCGGGAAGGGGCGAGAGAGAGAGGAAGGGCGATGAGAGAGAAAGGGAGGGGGAGAAAGAGAGAGCAGGTGCGAGAGAGAGAGAGAGGGAGCGCGGCGAGAGAGAGTGGGGCAGGCGAGAGAGAGAGAGCAGGTGCGAGAGAGAGGAGAGGGGTGAGAGAGCGACGGAGGGGTGAGAGAGAGAGTGAGAGGAGGATAAGAAAGAAACGGAGGCGGACGAGAGAGAGGGATGGCGGGGAACAAGTGACAGAGAGAGCGGGACCGAGAGAGAGAGAGAGAGAGGGACAAGAGAGAGGGGGATGTGGGCGAGAGAGAGAGAGTGAGTGTGCGAGAGAGAGATGGAGGGGGGGCGAGAGAGAGAGAGGGAGAGGGTGAGAGAGAGTCGGGGAGCGGACAAGAAAGAGGGAGGGAGGGGGCAAGAGGGAGCGGAAGGGAGCGAGAGAGAGCAGGAGGGGTGAGAGAGAGCGGAAGGGGCGAGAGAGAGAGGGAGGGGATCAGAGAGAGAGAAGGAGAGGTCGAGAGAGAGGGAGGGAGCGGTCAAGAGAGAGAGAGAGAAGGGGGCGAGAGAGAGGGGGAGGGGGGCGTGACAGAGAGGGAGAAGGACGAGAAAGAGAGGGCGTGGGTGAGAGAGGTGAGGGAGTGAGAGAGAGAGGGAGGGGGAGAGAGAGAGGGTGGGCGGGCGAGAGAAAGATGGTGTGTGCGAGAGAGAGAGAAGGAGGGGGTGAGATAGATAGGGACGGGGACGAGAGACGGAGGGGGGAGAGAGAAAGCGAGGGAGGGGTGCGAGGGGGGGCCCAAGAGAGATGTGGGTGAGATAGGGGGAGAGGTGTGGACTTGAGAGAGAGGGAGGGGATGAGACAGAGAGAGGGAGGGTGCGAGAGAGAGAGAGGGAGGGGGAAGTGAGAGAGGAAGGGGGATGAGAGAGAGATGGCGTGGGTGAGAGAGAGAGGAGGATGAGAGAGAGGGTGGGGGCGAGAGAGGGATGGGGTGAGAGACAGAGGGAGAGGGTGAGGGCGAGAGAGGGATGGGGTGAGAAAGAGAGGGAGAGGTGAGAGCGAGGGAGGGAGAGAGCAAGAGAGAGAGGAAGGGGGGGCGGACGAGAGAGGGATGGGGAGAGCGAGAGAGGGAGGGGGCGAGAGAGAGAGGGAGGGCGCGAGAGAGAGAGGGAGGGGAGAGTAAGAGAGGGAGGGGAGAGTAAGAGAGGGAGGGGGATGAGAGAGGGAGAGAGGGAGGGGGCAAGAGCGAGAGAGTGAGGGGGTGAGACAGAGAGGGAAGGTGGCGAGAGGGAGAGAGCGAGTGGGCGAGAGAGAAGGGGTAATGGGCGAGAGAGAGAGGGAAGGGTCGAGAGAGAATGGAAGTGGGGCGAGAAAGAGAGAGAGTGGACGAGAGAGAGAGTGGAGGCGGATGAGAGAGAAAGTGGGTGGGGGACGAGAGAGAGAGAAGGAGTGTAGGGGGCTAGAGAGAGGGCGGGGGCGAAGGAGAGAGAGGGACGAGAGAGAGAGGGAGCGAGAGAGAGGGAGGGCGCGAATGAGAGAGTGAGAGGGACGAGAGACAGGGGGCGAGAGAGGGAGGGGGCGAGCGAGAGAGGGAGGAGCGAGAGAGAGAGGAGAGGGCGTGAGAGAGGGAGGGTGACGAGAAAGAGAGGGAAGGGGACGAGAGAGAGAGGGAGGACGATGGGACAGAGAGGGAGAGGGAAGAGAGAGAGAGCGGGCGTGGCGAGAGAGAGACAGGGACGAGAGAGAGAGAGGGAGGGGGGAGAGAGAGGGGGAGGGAGTGGGGTGAGAGAGAGAGAGGCAGGGACGACAGAGAGAGAAAGGGACGTGGCGAGTGAGAGAGAGAGGGACGGGGGGAGAAAGAGAGAGTGAAAGGGTGAGAGCGAGAGCGGGAAGGGGCGAGAGAGAGAGGAAGGGCGATGAGAGAGAAAGGGAGGGGGCGAGAGAGGGGGGGCGCGAGAGTGAAAGGTGGAGGGGCGAGAGAGAGAGTGAGAGGTACGAGAGAGAGGGGCGGGCGAGCGAGGGATGGGGTGAGTGAGTGAGAGAGGGGGCGAGAGAGAGAGATGGAGGGTGCGAGAGAGAGAGGGAGGGGGAGTGAGAGAGGGAGGGGGATGAGAGAGAGTGTGTGGGCGGGAGAGAGCGTGAGAGGGAGGGGGCAAGAGAGAGAGGAATGGCGACGAGAGAGAAAGAGAGCGGGCGAGAGAGAGAGGGAGGGGGCGCGAGAGTGAGGGAGGGAGCGGGGTGAGATAGAGGGAGGGGGCGAGAGAGCGAAGGAGGGGGAGAGAGAAAGGGAGGGGAACGAGAGAGAGAGGGAGAGGGCGAGAGAGAGAGGGCGTGGGCGAGAGAGAGAAAGGGACAAGAGAGAGGGAGGGTGCGAGAGATGGAAGGGGGAGAGTGAGAGGGAAGGGAGAGAAGAGAGGGAGGGTGTGAGAGAGAGAGGGAGGGGCGAGAGAGTGAGAGCGCGGGGGGGCAAGAGAGAGAGAGGGAGGGACGAGAGAGAGCGAGGGACGGGGCGAGTGAGAGCGAGAGGGATGGCGTGAGAGCGAGAGAGTGAAAGGGTGAGAGTGAGAGCGGGAAGGGGCGAGAGAGAGAGGAAGGGCGACGAGAGAGAAAGGGAGCGGGCGAGAGAGAGAGGGAGGGGGCGGGGTGAGATAGAGGGAGGGGGGGAGAGAGAAAGCAGGTGTGAGAGCGAGAGAGAGAGGGAGCGGGGCGAGAGAGAGTGGGGTAGGCGAGAGAGAGCAGGTGCGAGAGAGAGGGAGAGGGGCGAGAGAGAGATGGAGGGGCGAGAGAGAGAGAGTGGGAGTTGGATAAGAGAGACGGAGGCGGATGAGAGAGAGGGATTGGACCGAGAGTGAAAGAGCGTGGGCGAGAGAGAGAGAGGGACAAGAGAGAGAGGGAGGGGGCGAGAGATAGAGAGGGAGGTGTGGAGAGAGATTGAGGGAGGCGACGAGAGAGAGGGATGGAGGGGGCAAGAGGGAGCGGAAAGGAGCGAGAGAGAGGGGGTGGGGTGAGAGAGAGTGGAAGGGGCGAGAGAGAGAGGGAAGGGTCGAGAGAGAGGGAGATGGACGAGAGAGAGAGGGAGTGGAATGAGAGAGGGAGGGAGGGGGGCAAGAGGAGCTGAAGGGAGCGAGAGAGAGGGGGAGGAGTGAGAGAGAGCGGAAGGGGCGAGAGAGAGAGGGAGGCGCGAGAGAAACAGGGAGGGGTGAGAGAGAGGGTGGGCGAGCGAGAGAGAGGGAGTGTGCGAGAGAGAGAGGGGGATGGGGTGAGGGAGAGGGGGAGGGGGCGAGAGAGAGGGAGGGACGATAGAGAGAGAGAGAGGGGTGAGAGAGAGAGAGTTTCAGGGGACGAGAGACGGAGTGGGGTGAGCCAGCAAGGGAGGGGGGTGAGAGGTGGGGCAAGAGAGATGTGGGTGAGATAGGGGGAGAAGTGTGGACTAGAGAGAGCGGGAGGGGATGAGAGAGAGGGAGGGAGGGGGCGAGAGACAGTCAGAGGGGCAAGAGAGAGAGGGGGGTTCGAGAGAGAGAGGGATGATATGAGAGAGGGGGTAGGGGGTGAGAGTGTGGGATGGTGTGAGAGAGAGGGACGGGGAGAGAGAGAGAGAGGGAGTGGGCAATAGAAAGGGGGGTGAGAGAGGGTGTTGGCGAGAGAGAGAGTGGGAGTGGGCGAGAGAGAGAGGGAATAGGGCGAGAGAGAGAGGGAGGGTTGCGAGATAGAGGGGGGGAGAGAGAGGGAGGGGGCGAGAGAGACAAGCCGGGGATGAGAAAGAGAGGGCGCAGACGAGAGAGAGAGGGGAGGTGGATGAGGGAGAAAGTGGGAGGGGGACGAGAGAGAGAGAGAGAAGGAGTTTAGGGGGCTAGAGAGAGGGCGGGGGCGAAGGAGAGAGAGAGGGACGAGAGAGAGAGAGGCAGGGGGCGAGAGAGAGGGAGGGGGCGAGAGAGAGAGTGAGAGGGACGAGAGACTGGGGGGCGAGAGAGGGAGGGGGCGAGCGAGAGAGGGAGGGCGAGAGAGAGAGGGAGGGGCCGAGAGAGAGAGAGGGAGGGGGATGGGACAGAGAGGGAAAGGGAAGAGAGAGAGAGCGTGGGCGAGAGAGAGACGGGGATGAGAGAGAGAGAGAGGGTGGGGGAGAGAGAGGGGGAGGGAGGGGGATGAGAGAGAGAGAGGCAGGGACGAGAGAGAGAGAAAGGGACGGGGCGAGTGAGAGAGAGAGGGACCGGGTGAGAAAGAGAGAGTAAAAGGGTGAGAGCGAGAGCGGGAAGGGGCGAGAGAGAGAGGAAGGGCGATAAGAGAGAAAGGGAGGGGGCGAGAGAGAGGGGGGCGCAAGAGAGAAAGATGGAGGGGGCGAGAGAGAGAGAGGGAGGGGGCGAGAGAGAGAGAGTGAGAAGGACGAGAGAGAGGGGCGAGCGAGCGAGGGATGGGGGTGAGTGAGAGAGGGAGGGGGCGAGAGAGAGAGATGGAGGCGGACGAGAGAGAGGGATTGGACCGAGAGAGAGAGAGCGGGGGCGAGAGTGAGAGAGGGACAAGAGAGAGAGGGAGGGGGCGAGAGATAGAGAGGGAGGTGTTGAGAGAGATTGAGGGAGGGGACGAGAGAGAGGGATGGAGGGGGCAAGAGTGAGCGGAAGGGAGCGAGAGAGAGGGGGAGGGGTGAGAGAGAGCGGAAGGGGCGAGAGAGAGAGGGAGGGGTCGAGAGAGAGAGAGGCAGATGGACGAGAGAGAGAGGGAGTGGAACGAGAGAGGGAGGGAGGGGGCAAGAGGAGCGGAAGGGAGCGAGAGAGAGGGGGAGGAGTGAGAGAGAGCGGAAGGGGCGAGAGAGAGAGGGAGGGGCGAGAGAAAGAGGGAGAGGTCGAGAGAGAGAGGGAGGGGTCGAGAGAGAGGGGGAAGGGGAAGAGAGAAAGGGAGAGAGGGGCGAGAGAGGGAGAGGGAGGGGCGCGAGTGAGAGAGAAAGGGATGGCAATACAGAGAGGGTGAGGGCAAGAGAGAGAGAGGGAGGCCGACGACAGAGAGAGGGAGGGATGAGAGAGAGAGAGAGAGACGGAGGGGGCGAGAGAGAGAGAGGGAGGGGGAACGAGAGACGGAGGGGGGCAAGAAAGCAAGGGAGGGGCCGAGGGTGGGCAAGACAGATGTGGCTGAGATAGAGGGAGAGGCGTGGACTAGAGAGAGAAAGGGAGGGGATGAGAGAGAGAGAGGGAAGGGGGAACAGAGAAAGGAAAAGGCGAGAACGAGAAAGAGGGAGATGGTGAGAGAGAGGGAGGGAGGGGGCGAGAGGGAGAGGAAGGGGGCAAGAGAGAGAGGGAGCTGGTGAGAGAGAGAGAGGGAGGGGGCGAGAGACAGTCGAAGGGGGCAAGAGAGAGAGGGCGGGGACGAGAGAGAGAGATGGATGGGATGAGAGAGAGGAGGTGGGGGTGAGAGAGAGGGGGGTGAGAGAGGGGGTTGGCGAGAGAGAGAGAGCGAGTGGGTAAGAGAGAGAGGGAGGCGGACAAGAGCATGCGGGGGCAAGAGAGAGCGAGGGACGAGAGAAGGAGTAAGAGTGTGCAAGAGAGAGAAAGAGCGAGGGGGCGAGAGAGCGAGAGGGAGGGGGACGAAAGAGAGAGGGAGGAGGACAAGGGAGAGTGGGAGGGGGACGAGAGAGAGTCGGCGGGGGCGAGAGAGTCAGAGAGAGGGAGGGGGTGAGAGAGAGAGGGAGGGAGGGGACGACAGAGTGAGAGGGATGGGGTGAGAGAGAGAGTGGGATGGGGTGAGAGAGAGAGGGAGAGGTTGAGAGCGAGGGAGGGAGAGAGCGAGAGAGAGAGAGAGGAAGGAGGCAAGAGAGAGCGAGGGGGTGAGAGAGAGAGAAGGGGGCGAGAGAGAGAGGGAAGGGGCGAGAGAGAGAGGGAAGGGGCGAGAGAGAGAGACGGAGTGAGAGAGAAGGAGGGGGCGAGAGAGAATGGAAGTGGGGTGAGAAAGAGAGAGAGGGGACGAGAGAGAGAGGGGAGGCGGACGAGAGAGAAAGTGGGAGGGGGAAGAGAGAGAGAGAGGGGGTAGGGGGCTAGAGAGAGGGTGGGGCGAACGAGAGAGAGAGGGACGAGAGAGAGAGGGAGGGGGCGAGAGAGAGAGTGAGAGGGACGAGAGAGAGAGAGGGAGGGGGCAAGAGAGAGAGAGAGAGGGACGAGAGACAAGGGGCGAGAGAGGGAGGGGGCGAGAGAGAGAGGGGGGGCGAGAGAGAGAGGAAAGGGGATGAGAGAAAGAGATGGAGGGGGACGGGACAGAGAGGGAGAGGGACGAGAGAGAGAGGGCGTGGGCGAGAGAGAGACAGGAACACGACAGAGGGAGGGGGCGAGAGAGGGAGAGGGAGGGGGAGAGAGAGAGGGGGGGAGAGAGAGGGAGGGGGCGAGAGAGAGAGAGGCAGGGACGAGAGAGAGAAAGAGGGTCGGGGCGAGTGAGAGAGAGAGTGCGATGGGGTGAGAGAGAGAGAGAGAGAGTGAAAGGGTGAGAGCGAGAGCGGGAACGGGCGAGAGAGAGAGGAAGGGTGACGAGAGAGAAAGGGAGGGGACGAGAGAGAGAGGGAAGGGGCGGGAGGGAGGGGGAGTGGGGCGAGAGAGAGGGAGGGGGCGAGAGAGAGAGCAGGTGCGAGAGTGAGAGAGAGGGAGCGCGGCGAGAGAGATTGGGGCAGGCGAGAGAGAGAGCAGGTGTGAGAGAGAGGGAGAGGGGCGAGAGAGCGAGGGAGGGGGCAAGAGAGAGAGGGAGGGGGACGAGAGAGAGAGGGAGGGGGACGAGAGAGAGATGGAGGGAGAGTGAGAGAGGGAGGGGGCGAGAAAGTGGGGGCAAGATAGATGTGGGTGAGATAGGAGCAGGATAAAAAAGAGACGGAGGTGGACGAGAGAGAGGGATGGGAATGAGAGAGAGAGGGTGGGGAACAAGTGACAGAGAGAGCGGGGGCTAGAGAGAGAGAGAGAGAGGGGAACAAGAGATGAAGAGGGAGGTGGGCGAGAGAGAGAGGGAGAGGAAGGGGGTTAGAGAGAGAGGGAGAGGGCGAGAGAGAGAGAGGGAGGGGACGAGAGAGAGAGGGAGGCGGACAAGAGCATGCGGGGGCAAGAGAGAGCGAGGGACGTGAGAAGGAGTAAGAGTGTGCAAGAGAGAGAAAGAGCGAGGGAGCGAGAGAGAGAGAGAGGGAGGGGGACGAAAGAGAGAGGGAGGAGGACAAGGGAGAGTGGGAGGGGGACGAGAGAGAGCGGGCGGGTGCGAGAGAAAGTGGGCGGGGCGAGAGAGAGTCGGCGGGGGCGAGAGAGTCAGAGAGAGGGAGGGGGTGAGAGAGAGAGAGGCAGGGAGGTGAGAGAGAGAGGGAGTGCATGAGAGAGAGAGGGAGGGGGCGAGAGTGAGAGAGGGAGGAGGCGAGAGAGAGACGGGGCAAGAGAGATGGGGGTTAATGAGAGGGAGGGGGTGAGAGAGAGAGAGGGAGGGGGCGAGAGAGAGAGGGAGGGGGCAAGAGAGAGAGGGAGGGGGACGAGAGAGAGAGGGAGGGGGACGAGAGAGAGATGGAGGGAGAGTGAGAGAGGGAGGGGGCGAGAAAGTGGGGGCAAGAGAGATGTGGGTGAGATAGGTGGAGAGGTGTGGACTAGAGAGAGAGAGGGAGGGAGCAAGCGAGGGAGAAGGTGAGAGCGAGAAAGAGGGATGGGGTGAGAGAGAGGGAGGGAGGAGACGAGAAGGAGAGGAAGGGGGCAAGAGAGAGAGGGAGATGGGGAGAGAGAGAAAGACAGTTGGAGGGGGCAAGAGAGAGAGGGAGGGGATGAGAGAGAGGGAGGATGGGGGCGAGAGAGACAGGGAGGAGGGCGAGAGAGGGAGAGAGGTGTGAGAGAGGAGGGGCGGGAGAGAGAGAGAGGGATGGGTGAGAGAGATGGGGATGGGATGAGATAGAGAGGGAGGGAGTGAGAGAGAGAGGATGAGAGAGTTAGGGGGAGGGGCGAGAGGGCGAGGGAAATTGCGAGGGGGGGGCGAGAGAAAGGGTGGGGCCTAGACAGTGAGGGAGGAGGGTGAGAGAGGGAGAGGGGTGTGAGAGAGAAGGAGGGGCGCGAGAGAGAGGGATGGGGTGAGAGAGAGGGGATTGGGATGAGAGGGAGGGGGTGAGAGAGAGAGGATGAGAGAGTGAGTGGGAGGGGCGAGAGGAGAGGGAGGGTGCAAGAGAGGGGTGCGAGAGAGAGAGGGAGGGGGTAAGAGAGAGAGGGAACGGGGAGAGAGATAGATGGAGGGGAGTGAGAGATAGAGGGAGGGGGAGAGAGAGGGAGGGTACGAGAGAGAGAGGGAGGGCGAGAGAGAGAGAGGGAGGGGCGAGAGAGAGTTTGAGGGGGCGAAAGAGAGAGCGAAGGGAGCGAGAGAAAGAGGGGATGCGAGAGAGAGGGGGAGGGGGCGAGATAGAGAGAAAGGAAGGGCGATAGAGAGATGGAGGGGGCGAGAGAGAAAAGGACGAGGGACGAGAGACTGAGGGAGGTGAGAGAGCGACGGGGAGGGCGAGGGGGGTGGAGGCGAGAGAGAGAGAGAGCGAAGGGGCGAGAGAGAGGGAGGCGGCGTGAGAGAGAGGGGCGGGGCGAGTGAGAGTGAGAGAGGGGGTAAGAGTGGGAGGGGGTGAGCGAGAGAGAGAGGGAGGGAGGGGGCGAGAGAGAGAGGGAGGGGGGCGAGAGAGAGAGAGAGGGAGGGGGTCGAGAGAGAGAGGAAGGGGGACAAGAGAGAGAGGGAGGGAGGGGGCGAACGAGAGAGAGGGTGGGGGGTGAGAGAGAGAGGGAGGGGGTCGAGAGAGAGGAAGGGGGACAAGAGAGAGAGGGAGGGGGTCGAGAGAGTGAGAGGGCGGGTGCAAGAGAGAGAGAGGGGGGCGAGAGAGAGAGAGGCAGGGGGCGAGAGAGAGGGACAAGAGAGAGTGGGAGGGGGCAAGAGAGAGAGGGAGAGACGGAGGGGCGAGCGAGAGAGAGGGAGGGGGCGAGAGAGAGAGAGGATGGGGGGCGAGAGAGAGAGAGGGAGGGGACAATTAAGAGAGAGGGAGGGCCGCTGAGAGAGAGAGAGGGAGGGGCGAGAGAGAGAGGGAGGGGCGAGAGAGAGGGGGAGGGAGCGAGAAAGAGAGAGGGAGGGGGCGAGAGAGAGAGGGAGGAGGCGAGAGAGAAAGAGAAATGGGGGCGAGAGAGACAGGGAGGGGGTGAGAGAGAGAGTGAGGGAGGGGGGCGAAAGAGAGATGGAGGAGGGCGAGAGAGATAAAGGGAGGGGCGAGAGAGAGTGCGAGAGGGCGAGAGAGAGATAGCAAAGGTGACGAGAGAGAGAGGGGGGCGAGAGAGAGGGGGGCGAAAGAGAGGTGGGAGGGGGCGGGTGGGAGGGAAAAGGAGTGCGAGAGAGAGGGAGGGGGTGAGAGAGAGATGGAGGGGGGGCGAGAGAGAGAGGGAGGTGGTCGAGAGAGAGCGAGCGGAGCGAGAAAGAGAGGGGTGCAGGCGAGAGAGAGAAAGAGAGGTGTCGAGAGAGAGAGAGGGAGGGCGTCGAGACAGTGAGGGGGAGGGGGTCGACAGCGAGAGGGGAAGGGGGTCGAGAGAGGGGGGCCGAGATACCCTGGGGTGTGAGAGATAGAGATAGAGAGAGAGAGAGAGAGAGAGAGGGGGGTGAGAGAGAGAGGGAGAGGAGAGGGAGAGCGGGAGGGGGCGAGACAGAGAGGGGGGCAAGAGAGGGGGATCGAGAGAGAGGGAGGGGGTGCGAGAGAGAGAGGGAGGGGGCGAGTTAGAGAAAGTGATGGGGAGAGAGTGGGGGAGGGGGAGAGAGAGGGAGGGTACGAGAGAGAGGGCGGGGACGAGAGAGAGAGGGGGCGAGAGAGAGAGAAGGAGGGGTGAGAGTGAGAGAAGGAGGGGCGAGAGAGAGTTCGAGGGAGTGAGAGAGAGAGCGAAGGGGGCGAGAGAGAGAGGGAGTGCAAGAGAGAGGGGGAGGGGGCGAGAGAGAGAGGGAGGGGGAGAGAGAGAGAGAGAGAGACAGAGAGAGAGGGCGAGAGGGAGTGCGAGAGGGAGGGCGAGAGAGAGAGGCAGGGGTGAAACAGAATTCGAGGGGACGAGAGAGAGAGAGGGAGGGAGCAAGAGAGTGAGGGGGCGAGATAGAGAGGGAGTGGGGTGAGAGAGAGAGGGAGCAACCCGAGAGAGAGAGGGGACAGAGGAGATAGAGAGGGAGGCAGACGAGGAGCGGGCGGGGGCGAGAGAGAGAGGGAGTGTGCGAGAGAGAGAGTGAGAGGGAGGGGGCGAGCGAGAGAGCGAGGGGGACGGGAGAGAGATGCAGGTGGACGAGAGAGATTGGGAGGCGGATGAGAGAGAGCGGGCGGTGGCAAGAGAGAGTGAGAGGGAGGGGGCGAGGGAGAGAGAGGGGGTCGAGAGAGAGGGATGAGAGAGAGGGAAGGGGAAGAGAGAGAGAGGGGAGTGAGAGAGAGGGGGGAAGAGGACGAGAGAGAGAGAAAGGGGTGCGAGAGAGAGGGAGGGGGTGAGAGAGAGGGGGTCGAGAGAGAGGGGGGTACAAGAGAGAGTGGGAGGGGGGTGAGAGAAAGTGGGAGTGGGGCGAGAGAGAGAGGGAGTGGGCGAGTCTGAGAGGGAGAGGGGCGAGAGAGAGAGTGGGCGAGTCTGAGGGGAAGGAGGGCGAGAGAGAGAGGGGGGCAAGTCTGAGAGGGAGAGGGGCGAGAGAGAGGGGGCGAGATTGAGAGGGAGGGGGTGAGTCTGAGAGGGAGGGGGCAAGTGAGAGAGGGAGGGGGCGAGAGAGCGGGGGTCAAGAGAGAGGGAGGGGTACAAGAGAGAGTGGGAGGGGGCAAGAGAAAGTGGGAGTGAGGCGAGAGAGAGAGGGAGGGGGCAAGAGAGAGAGGGCGAGTCTGAGGGGGACGGGGCGCGAGAGAGAGAGGGGGGCGAGTCTGAGGGGGGGCGAGAGAGAGAGAGAGAGGGGGGTGAGAGAGCGGAGAGCGAGTGAGAAGAGGGCGAGTGAGAAGAGGGCGAGTGAGAAGAGGGCGAGTGAGAAGAGGGCGAGTGCGAGAGAGACCCAGAACGAGAGCAGGAGACACAGAGAGATGAACAATGTGGGCGAGTAAGTGAGCAAGTTAGCGCGTGAGAGAGACAGCGAGAGAATGAGGCCGAGAGAGAGAGAGTGCTAGAGAGACGGAGAGAGGGGGCAAGAGAGTGAGAGAGTAAGAGACAGAGAGAGAGTGAACACGAGAGAGTGAGATGGTCGAGAGAGAGAGGATTGGTAGAGAAGGGAGGGGGCAGGATAGAGAGAGAGGGCTACAGAGAAAGAATGGGGGAAAGTGAGAGTGTGAGAGAGAGGCCGCGAGAGAGAGAGTCGGAGCGAGAGAGAAGGGATAGTGAGATGGAGAGACAGGGCGAGCGAGAGGTAAAGCAATGAGAGATGGGTGAACGAGAGAGAGGAGGCGAGAGACAGAGGGAAGGCCCAGAGAAGCAGAGACAGAGGGGTGAGAGAGGAAGAGAGGATGCAAGAACGAATGAGAGAGAGAGGTGGTGAGAGAGAGATGTGCCAAAGAAAGAGTGGGGCAAGAGAGAGAGATACGGGAGAGAGTGGGATAGAGTGGGGAGAGAGAGAGAGAGGAGCGAGATGGAGAGAGGGGGGCGTCATAGAGAGAGGGAGAGAGTGACCAAGAGTGAGTGAGAGAGAACGAGCGAGAGAAAACGAGAGAAAGAGGGAGAGAGTTGCAAGAAAGAGGGAAGGAGGGGGCAAATAAGAGAGAGAGAGTGAGAGCGCGAGGGAAAGAGAGAGGGAGAGAGGGTGTGGGAGAGAAGGTGAGGGAGAGAGTGATTGAGAAAGAGCAAGGGAGGGGTTAGAGAAGGGCGAAAGGGAGAGAGCGAGAGAGAGTGAATAAATAGGGCTCCAACATTGATCCGAGCAGGATATCACTAACCATATCCTTCCAATGAGAATACGTCTTATTATCTACACAAATGACTCTTGTTCAAATCAAATTCATCTGCAAGGACATATTTTGCATCTTATTACCTTTCATGGACAGGAGAAAGGTGTAAATTCAGGGACATTCTTCGCAGTCAAATTTGCCTTGTGTTTATCTGATTGGGGGAGCGATGAATCCCATTAAATATTAATCTTTGTCTTCACCACATGGTAACTCGATCACAAAGATTGACAATGTGAAATATTTATTCTCCTTCATGATTGATAAACTCTGGGCACATTGTTACTGAGTGGTAATCGCTTTTTTTTCAAAAACACAGGCCCTGCCCAACTGTTGGCTCACACTCGTTACACCATATGGTCCTCGTCCTCTCCATCTGAATCTCATGGCAAAGTACCTCGAACATGGAGAGGAGCAACTATTCCAAGCACTGACATCGCAGTAATTGGTACCACCACTCACCTTAATCCATTGGAGAAGCCGATTGGTCCTGCACTATGTCCTCATCCGAATCATCCTGCTGGCTGCGTCCCTTCCCCATATTAAAGTGGTGATAGCTCTCTGATGGCAGAAGAGAATGGACGGATTTCTCTTCAATCTCATCTTTCTCATTGACTCATCGAACTTAAGGGAGTACTCAGTGGCAACAGAAGCAGAGTCTGGAGGGACAATAAATGATTGACATTGTTCTTTGTTATTTTCCATTGCTCACTGAAAGGTTTAGAACTTGAACTTGAAGTTAAGGGCTGAGCTAGAATCATTGGATTAATTATCTGCTCAAAGAGCAGAGTTAGGTTACAATTATTGATTCAACACAACTTTGATATTGAATCAGACATTATTTAAGTTTCCTTATGCACAACCACAGATCCAAGGGAAACACAAGGAAGTTGGATTGAATAGCTTAAGCACGTGACTGAATAAAGGATTCTTGAAATAAATCAGTGCAGGACATGTGCCTATTTGACCCACATATCCTTTGGGTAGGGAAGGAGTGCTAACGTAGCAAAAGTTTTGATTGATTCAAATCATCTAACTGAAGAGACACATTTCCCTGCTGAAGTCATGAGATCAGTGGAAGGACAAATCATTATTTCTGGTTAAAGAATTCACCTTTCTCACCAGGTAATGAAGGCACACTGTCTCTGCGGATTGAGTCGTTGGCCACTGTTTGAACCACCTCCTCAATAGAGATATTTCCCTTTTGTGTGGCCAGAGGTTCTGCTTTTCTCCAAGAATGGTAAGTGTGAGCTGCCTTGTTTACTGCTGCCGCTGCTGCTCCTATAGAAATAGAAATGTCACAGAACAACACAGATGCATAGTTTCAGGACACAAAAACAGGTTCTCAGTATTTGTGATTTACACAGGCCTCCTTCTCAACCTAAACACATCAACATAGTTTTCTTCGATTTCTTGTCTTCCAAGCTCCTCCTTGAATTCATCTGTTATTTGCTTCAATTATTCCTGATGAAGTACGTTCTACATTCAAACCCCTTTTTGGTAAAGACTTTGTTGCCCTCTGCAAATTCCCCATTAGATTTAATAATGATTACAATTATATCCCCAGAGCCAGTGGATTCTGTCATTCACAAGCAGAAACATCTTTTCCATGTCTACTCGATCAAACGTAACTGGACCATGTCACTCTTTTTCAATGAGACAACACTGCCCAATCTTACTTGATGAATACAAACTCAGTTTGGGTATAATCCCAGTAACTATTCTTTCCCTTCCCCGATCCGAACTGTGTGCAGTGCCCCAAGGGTGACCTGTCCCCGATCCGAACTGTGTGCAGTGCCCCAAGGGTGACCTGTCCCCGATCCGAACTGTGTGCAGTGCCCCAAGGGTGACCTGTCCCCGATCCGAACTGTGTGCAGTGCCCCAAGGGTCACCTGTCCCCGATCCGAACTGTGTGCAGTGCCCCAAGGGTGACCTGTCCCCGATCCGAACTGTGTGCAGTGCCCCAAGGGTGACCTGTCCCCGATCCGAACTGTGTGCAGTGCCCCAAGGGTGACCTGTCCCCGATCCGAACTGTGTGCAGTGCCCCAAGGGTGACCTGTCCATGGTCCTACACAGATCGGACACATTCCCATTCGGTCGCCCCCGAAATAAACCCATGACCTACTTCTCCATCTAACCTCACAAACCGGGGCCATTTGCTGCCAGTGACTCATTCCTATCTCCAGATCCCTCTGCCCTATTTCAGGACATATTTCCAAAGAGGAAGTGGTCTCTTTAGTCTTTTGATCACAGTGTACTACCTCACATATGGGTGGAGGTTAATCTTCCACAGCTTTGACTGCAATATTCCCTTAACCAATTCTTCCCAACAGTAAGTCTTCCTAAAAACAAAACTCCAATATATTAATGTACTTAATCTCATCAACTATTTCTTACTTGAAAAGCACTAACTGTCCAGCTCAGTTTTGAACCAACATGCTCTGCCACAGTTGTTAAACTGTCACAAGCTGAACTACAACCACTATTTGCATTCATATTCATTGCAGCCCAAGAATGAGAGGTGGTATCATTGAGGGTCTATAAAATGGTCAAGGGATTGACCAAGTAGATGCAGAGAAGATGATTCAATCTACAATGAGTTGTCATAAGTTTACAATAAAAGGAAAGTTGGAGGAATTACTTCTCTCAGAGGATGGTGAATCTTGGGAATTCACAACCTCAGAACAATGTGCATTCTGGGACATGAAGTGAATTTAAATAAGAGACACACAGGTTTATAATTAGTAATGGGTTGAAGAGTTAAGGAGAGCTGGCAGGAAAGTGGTGTTCAGGCCAAGATGAGATTCACCATGTCTGTATCAAATGGCAGAGCAGGTACAAGGGGCTGGATTAATACTCCTGCTCCTAATTATGATGCTCTAATGTTCTTACTTCAAAAGGAGGAAGTAAGAGAAATGGACTAATACAAGGTGTTTAATGGGCATGGTATTGGAAAGACTATGGTGAGAGGATGTTTGATTTGGTGAGGTGAGGCACAATATCTCTACAAAAGTGTCACAGACCAGCTGGGCCCAGCACAGAGAAAAGACCGTGATGTCTCCTTTGCAGCATCTTTCTCCACCAATCCGTTTCTAGCCTCAACCTTATTCCCCTCTCCCTAGCTTTCAGCCTGAAGCTCCTTCACCAAAAACCTTGCAGCCTCTTTCTTCAAACCCACCATCACCGAATCCCCCACCATCAACATTCTGGGGGTTTACTATTGACTAGAAATTGAAGTGGCCTTTCCACATAACTACGGTAAGTAAACCACCCTCCAAATCTCTGAAGCCTGTCCAGCATCGACAAGAATCAACTCAGGAGTGCAATAGGATATTCACTACTTGGCTAGGTTTGGGTGCAGCTCCAAGGACACTCAAGAAGCTTGACAGTGTCAGGAAAAAGCAGACTGCTTGATTGGCACCACATTCACTCCCTCCTCCACTGATGCCCAGAGCAGCACTATGTACTATCTACAAGATACATTACATCAATTCATAACACTTCAATAGCATCTTCCAAACCTATGACCAATACCAAATAAAAGGAAAAGGGAAGCAGATTCATGGGAACATCACCTACTGTAGGTTCCTTTCCAAGCCACTACCATCTGGAGTTGAAAATCTTTCAGCAGTCCTGAAGTGTCATTGAGCCAAAATTCTGGAATTCCCTCCCAACAGCACTACCAATAGGCCTACAACACACACGGACTGCAGTGATTCAAAAAGGGAGCTCACAACCACCTTCTCAAGGGCATTAGAATGAGGCAATAAATGTTCGCCCAGCCAGTGACACCCACATTCCATAAATTCATTAATTCCTTCATGCCTCCCCCTTCCTTCCACAACACCCCCACCCATAGACAGCTGTGCTGTACAAACACAAAGCCTTGAGCAGCATGTGTTAACCCACAAGGAGGCCCAAGCTACATTCAAGCCGTGCTCAGACAGGGGTAGTCCTGAACGAACAATGATCCCCAGTGATTCACACACCGGAGTCAACAGTGAAACTATCAGTTGCCAACGTTTTCACAAAGAGATTGTTCGCTACATGGGATGAACGGCCAGAAGAAGTGGTAGATGCAAGTACAGTTACAACATTTAAAAGACATTTGGAGAGGTACATGAATAGGAAAGGTTGAGGAATATGAGCCAAATGCAGGCAAACTGCACTGGCATAGTTTGGGAAATTTGGTTGACATGGATGAGTTGGACCGAAGGTTTCATTTCCATGTTGATGACTATGATTCTATTCTTTTCAGCCACAGTGGCATTTTGCAATTGTCCTAAACTATGGTGTAATTGAGCAAGTTAATGGAAGCTTTTGACACCAGGGCCACAGTACTCTGTAGGGAAGGTGTTGAGTAGTAGCTGCAGTTTAGTGGACATTTAATAAACAACATAATGAAGAAGTATAGAAGGAAATTACTACAGATGGTGGAACCTGTCCTGAAAACAGCAAATGCTGGAGCTGACAGCAGGTCAGAAAGCATCCATGGAGACTAAGCAAGTTAACGATGTGTCTCGATGACTCGATCAGAGATCTGATGAAGAGTCATCTGGACTCAAAATATTAGCTTGCTCTCTCCATCGATTTTTTTTAAAAGAAGTTCATGGGATGAGGGTGTCATTGGCTCAGCAGCATTCATTGCCCATACCTAATTGCCCAATGGGCAGTTAAAAGTCAAGCTCATTGCTGTGTGCCTGGAGTCACATGTAGGACAAACTAGGCAAGGATGGTAGCTTCTTACTTCAAGCACGTTAGTGAAGCAGATGGGTTTTCCGTAACCCGACAAAGGATTCATGGTCATGAGATTCTTAATTCCAGATATTCACTGAATTCAAATTCCACCATCTCCTGTGGCAGGATTTGAAGCTGGTTCTCCAGAATGCAACCTGGATCTTTGGATAAACAGTCTAGCAGTAACACCACTCAGCCATCGGCTCCCTCCTGTGAGCTTCAGTATTTGTTTTTTTTCAGTTCTCAAGAAATATGCTATGCATTAATTGTGAACTCTGTAAAAGCATCCACAGTGAACACAAAAAGCCCACCTCCAGTTATGATGTTTGAGTCTGGATGACTCAGTCAGACTGGCTAATGAAGTGGAGTTACACATTTTAATATCTGGCAGTTTCTCCGCAGTTTCGGCTGGCGTTGGGCTGCTCTCATTCCTTCTGCGATGAAACAAACAAAGAAATGACAGGCTATACTCCCCACTAAGTCTCTAATTTCAATTGCACTGCAACCAAAGTAATTTATTTTAATTCAAAAATGTTTCAGTGAAAGACATTTCAGCAAGCTCACCATCTCCTGTCTCAGTTTAATGGGAAATGGGATCAATTCTGTAGCGCCTACTGTCCCAGTGGAAAAGGCCACGTTTAAGCCCTTGAACAGGTTATCAGCTGATCTGAGTTTTCAATGTTGTTCTTTGACAGATTGCAACATGTTTTGCACAAGGGGGCATGCAGACAGGGCAAACATCAATTACATTCAACACAAGAAAAGGCAATTCCATTTGAATGAGGCAGATTAATTGAGATCAGACGTCAGGTGAGGATACAAAACAGTCAAGTTTGGAATTCCCAGAGACTATCAAGATTGTCCATTCAATGACTGAAGTTTGGCTCATATTGCTTTCCGAGTCAACCTATTTCAATGCATTATGACACCTCTGGAACAAGTGGGATAGTTCCAGGCCTTCTGGCTCAAAGTTGGAGACACAACCACAGCATCACAAGAGCACTGTGTTTTAGGCTGAGTAACTGGTGGGTTAATTTGCCCAATTATCTTACTAATCCAGAAGCTACTGTTACCACCCTAATGCTGGGAAATAAGCAAGGTATTAAATGGGAGCAAAGATGTTACAACAGTCTCTCTGACAAGGGACAAAATATCTTCCATCGGTTGTTTTGTTCATCCTTCGATAGTTTGAAATTCTTAAACTTTCTAGTCTACCATCATCTTTGCAGTTTTGTGCATCTTTTCTTTCAATTTGATGTCACTCATAATTCCCTCAGCTATGCATCGCTGTTCATCGTGCATTTCTTTCATAAGTTAATATATATTGTTGAGAATAATAAAATAACTGAATATATTCTTCTGCTGTAACATTCTAACTATAGTCCCATTCCAGTTTAGCGAACTACTACCTTATCCCCTTGTCACTGCCTTTAAGTTTACATACTAGTTGAAGAACCAAATTCCTCACCCTAAAGCTAGATTCTATCATGCTGCATTGCATCTTACCAAAAAGGTCTTTTACATTGAGCTCATTAATCAATCATATTATCAGGTCTAAAATAGCTGTTCCATGATTTGTTCCAGAGCATCTGTTCTGTGAAATTGCACAGAGCAGTCTACCTCAAACTGCTTCAGAAGGTAACGTAAGCTGAGTGTACAATACTATTTTAGCTAACAGAGAACCCTCTGAATATCAGGATTCTGTTAGATCCCCCAAATTACTCAGAGCATGGAATCCCTACGCTGTGGAAACAGGCCCTTCAGCCCAACAAATCCACACCAACCCTCCAAAGAGTACCCCAACCAAACCTATTCCTCAATGTTTACCCCTGATTAATGCACCGAAACTGTGCATCGCTGGACACTATGGCAATTTAGCATGACCAATTCACCTAACCTGCAGTTCTTCCGATTGTGGGTTTGCAGCCCTGGTTCGCAGTTGCTTCATGAAGTCTGAATGTTGTTGCCTCTATTAGTCCAACATCACAGTCACTGACACAGGAGCTGTTCCCCCAGATCGGTTTGTGGCAGTCAGAGAGCCTGCTACAACCTGCGCACATGCCAACCCAGTCATCTCGATCAGAAAGAATTAGTACAGCACAGATTAGAAGACAACTTGGATCACATTGTGCTTTTGAAATCAGAGGCCCCTATTCAACCCATCACAACTGTGCCAACTTTTTAAAATAGCTATTTGGCTAGATCCCTGCTCTCACAGTAATGCAAATAATTTCTTTTTGCAAGTATTCAAATTAATTTTGGAAATTAACAGTGAATCACCTGCCACCTCCTTTCCAGATGATCTCAGCTCTTCCTTGAAACAGCAAAACCCAATGAGAACATTAAGGCATCCAATGTTTAAAAAAAAACACATGCTCAGTCACTGTAATATGATGAGTTTTGTTTTACATAATTCTTAGGAAAAAATAATTTGAAGCAAAAAGGAGAACCCGAAGAGAAAGGTGAACCGCCCGTGGGTAACAAAGGCAGTCAAGAGTAGTACCCACAAGGAAAAGAATGACATAGCCGCGGATGACTAAAAAGGCAAGGCCCTGGAGACGTTTGTGGAACAAAGAGACATTTGACTGCAGATTCATAGTCCTTGCAAGTCAAGTTGCAGGTAGATAGGATGATGAAGAAGGTGTTCAGTGTATTTTCCTTTATTGGTTAGAGCATTGAGTATAGTGGGCGGCACGGTGGCACAGTGGCACAGTGGTTAGCACGACTACCTCACAGCGCCAGAGACCCGGCTTCAATTCCCGCCTCAGGTGACTCTCTGTGTGGAGTTTGCACATTCTCCGGGTGCTCCGGTTTTCTCCCACACTCCAAAGATGTGCATGTCAGGTGAATTGGCCATGCTAAATTGCCCGTAGTGTTGGGGTAGGGGTAGGGGTAGGGGTAGGGGTATGGCTGGGTTGCGCTTCGGTGGGGCGGTGTGGACTTGTTGGGCCGAAGGGCCTGTTTCCACACTGTAAGTAATCTAATCATCTAATCTAATAGAATGTGGGAGGTCATGTTGCTGTACAGGACATTCGTTAGGCCACTTTTGGAATATTGTGTGCAATTCCGGCCTGCCTCCTATCAGAAGGGTGCTGTGAAACTTGAAAGGTTTCATAAAAGACTTACAAGGATGTTGTTGGGGTTGGAGGGTTTGAGCGACAGGATGAGGCATAAAAGGCTGGGGCTGTTTTCCCTGGAGTGCCATAGGCTGAGTGGTGGATGTTATGGAGGTTTATACAATCATGAGGAGCATGAATAGAGTAAATGAACAAGATGTTTTCCCTCACGCAGTGGTGTCCAAAAGCAGAGGACATTGCTTTAGGGTGAACGGGGCAAAAATTCAAAGGGGCCTAAAGGGCAACTCGTTCATGCAGTAGGTGGAATGAGCTGCCAGAGGAAGTGGTGGAGGCTAGTCCAATTAAAACATGTTAAAGGCATCTAACTAGACACATGATACAAGAAGGAAGTGTTTACAGGGATATGGGCCAAGTGCTGGCAAATGGGAATAGATTAGGTTCGGATACCTGGTTGGCATGGATGAGTTAAACTGAAGGGTCTGTGTCGGTGCTATACGTCTCTATGACTGTGGGATCATAACAGCTTATACAGCTGTGCTTCATCTCTGGGCTCCTTTATGAGCACTTTGTCAATATCTAGCTTGCTCAGAATCGAACAATGGGTGTATTTCTGGTCTGTTTAGTATTTTACGATTACCTTTACAGGCATTTTTGTAAGTTAATTTTCTCTGCTGCCCAGCCCCTGACCATGTGCTGCTTCTTAATTTTTTTTCTGGAAAATCTTTGGCAGTCAAGAATTCTTTTTTCCAATAAGCAAGTGTATTTTCCTTCTTTTTCTGACTATCAAATTCTGCATCATTTTCATTCCCTGTAATCTGTCTTGCACTCCCTGAAACATCAACTGTGTTCCTCCTTCCACAGAAACCAGTGATTAATGTCAGAGCCCTGTTGCCTGTGGAGAGGGTGATGTTTGACTTTCTTGCGCAGCTGCAGTTTGTGTGGTGAAGGTACTCCCACAATGTGAAAGAGACATTACAGAGTATTCTTTACAGCAACAGTGATGATTTGAAGGTAATGTCCAAATCAAGAACAGTTTGTAGTTTTATCATCATGCTTATAATTTCACAAAAATATTATGGGGAACTTTAGACATAAGTTCAGAGACTGATGATATTAGGTCAGGTGACCAAAAGCATTGCCAAATAAGCAGGTTTTGAGGGATGTCTTAAAAGGGGAAAGCAGACCTGTGACGTTTTGGCTGCGTATTTCAAAAAAATGTTGCTTTGGCAACTGTAAAAGCAGACATACAGGTGAACTAATGAATTAACAGATCATTGGGAGTCTCGAACAGAATGGGTTGTCGAGGTCTTCAAGGATGTGTAATGCGGCGAGCTAGGGATGATCCCAACCAGGAATTAAATCAAGAGTGAGAATTTTAAATTGAGGGATGTGGGCCGGATGCTGGCAGCTGAGACGAGATTGGGTTGGAATATCTGGTCAGCATGGATGGATTGGATTGAAGGATCTATTTCCATGCTGTACATCTCTGTGGCTCTATGTTGTTGATTATGAATAGGAGCCTTTTGATGGATCCACAAGTTTTGGTACGAGGGAGCACTTGGGCAGCAGAGATTTAGTTTTTCTTAAGATCACAGGGAGATTGAATGTGGGAAGCTGGCCAGGAGTGTGTTTGGATACTGACGTCTGGAGATAACACTGGGTGGATGAGAGTATATGAGCTGAGACAAGGGTAGAATCAGCTAGAAATAGTGATCTTGGAGTGGGACTAGTCTGTCACCCTCACCTCGCCTCTGGGATTCAGTTAGTTGCCAGATTGTGAATCAGGGCAGTAACACAATTGGGAGCTGAGTGGCCCTGGTGGAGCCTAAAATGAGTGTCAGTCAGCTGACTGTTGCTGAGCAGCTGCTGCTTGATAGCCCTGTTGATGACATCTTCCATCACTTTACTGCTGATCGAGTGTGGACTGATAGATGGAAATTGCCTGGGTTGGATTGCCCTGTGTTTTTGTGTTGAATATGCCTGGGCAATGTTCCACATTGTCGGTAGATGCCAGTGCTGGAACGGTACTTGGCTTGGTGGGTGGCAAGTTCTCGAGCTCAAACCATCAGTATTATTGCCAGAATATTGGTAGGGCCCGTAGACTTTGCACTACTTAACCATTTCTTGATGTTATTCAAACTGAATCGAACTGGCTTAAAACTCGCATTTGTGATGTTGGAAACCACTGGCGAAGGCTGAGATGGATCATCCCACTTTGCACTTCTGGCTGAAGATTGCTGCAAATTGTGTCATCTTATCTGGTGCGTGGGTGTGTGAGACCCCTCCATCAGTAAGGGTGGGGATATCTGTGATACTTCCTCCAGTGAGTTGTTTAATTGTCCATCACCGTTCACAACTGGGTGTGGCAGAACTACAGAGCTCCGATCAGATCTATTGGTTGTGGGATCATTTAGCTGTGTTGCTTGCTGCTGATGCTGATGACATGAAATAGCTTCAGGAAATGGTTTAAGTAGAATCCAAAGGGATTAAACAAGTATATCACAGACAAAAGATGAACTGGACCAGAGAATAGGACCCCTTAAAGATTAACGAGGCTGTCGATGGAACCACTGGGGGTGGGAAAGATATGCAAATATTTCACGTCCTTTTTACTGGAGAAAGATATGGAAGCTCGAGAGGTTGGAGAAATAAACAGAGAGAACTTGAACAGTATCCATGTTACAGAGGAGGTGTTACTGGATGTCTTGAATCGCATCAAGGTAGATAAAGCCCTGGGACCTGATCAGATGTATCCCAGAACTTTCTGGAAATCTAGGGAAGTGATTGTTGGGCCTCTCCTGAGGTATTTGTATCATTGATAGTGACAGGTGAGGTGGTGTAATTTTAAAAAGGTGATAAGGAGAGGTCGTGGAACAAGAGTATAGTGAAGCTGAAGTCAGTGGCAGGCAAGTTGTTGGAAGGGATTCTGAGAGAGAGGATATCCATCTATTTGGAAGAGTAAGGGATAATCATTGACTGTTGTCAATGTGGAGCTGAAAATGTGTTGCTGGAAAAGCTCAGCAGGTCAGGCAGCATCCAAGGAACAGGAGAATCGACGTTTTGGGCATCAGCCCTTCTCGAAACGTCGATTCTCCTGTTCCTTGGATGCTGCCTGACTGGTTGCGCTTTTCCAGCAACACATTTTCAGCTCTGATCTCCAGCATCTGCAGTCCTCACTTTCTCCTGTTGTCAATGTGGCTTTGTACGTGCACAATCATGTCTCACTAACTTGACTGAATGTTTTGAAGTGACAAAGAAAATTGAATAAACCAGGCTGTGAACATTGTTTATATGGACGTTCAACAAGGTTCTGGAAAGTAGTTTGTGTAGCAAGGTTAGATAACATGGAATGAAGGGAGAACAAGCCATTTGGGTACAAAACTGGCTTGATGGTAGGAGACAGAGGGTGATGATGGAGGTTTGCTTTGTGGACTGGAGGACTGTGAGCAGCAGTGTGCTACAAGGATCGATTATTGGGTCCTTCAATAAATGACTTGGATGTGAATATGAGATATGGTTAGTAGCTTTACACAAGACACCAAAATTGGAGGTGTAGTGGACAGCGAAGAAGGTTAGTTCAGAATACAACAGGATCTTGATCAGATGGGCCAGTGGAGCAAGGAATGGCAGATAGAGTTCAATTTAGATCAATGTTAGCGGTTGGATTTTGTAAAGGCAAATCAGGGCAGGATTTATACACTTACGAATAAGGTCCTGGGGAGTGTTGCTGAGCAAAGAGACCTTGAAGTGCAGGTTCATAGTTCCTTGAAAGTAGATTCACAGGTAGGTAAGGGAGTGAATGCAGCGTTTGTTATGCTCTCCGTTATGTTGTGGCTGTACAGGACATTGATTAAGGCTCTTCTGGAATTGTTTTCAGTTCCAATCTCCCAGTTCCAGGAATGATATTGTGAAACTTGAAACATTTCAGAAAATGTTTGCAAGGACTTTGCCAGAGTTGGACAGTTTGAGGGCAGTGCATGTTTGGAGTGAGCTGCCAAGGGAAGGGGTGGAGGCTAGTGCAATTACAACATTTTAAAGACATTGATTAAGCCACTTCTCGAACTCTGTTTTCAGTTTGAATTTCCCTGTTCTGGGAAGGATGTTGTGAAACGTGAAAAGGTTCGGACAAGATTTCCAAAAACGTTGCCAGGTTTGGAGGATTTGGGGTACAGGTTGAGGCTAAATAGGCTGGGGTTAATTTCCCTGGAGAGTCCAAGACTGAGAGGTGACTTCTTGGAGATTTATAAAATCACGAGGGGCATGGATAAGGTGGGCAGCCAGGGTTCTTTTTCCTGAGGTTAGGTGGGTCCAAAACTAGAGCACATGGTTGAGAGGGCAACGATTTAAAAGGAATCCAAGGGCAACGTTTGCAAGCTGAGTGTGGTGTGTGGATGAAATGAGCTGCCAGATGCAGTAGTGGAGGCTGATAAAATCACAACATTTAAAAGGCATCCGATTAGGTACGTGAACAGTAAGGGTTTTGATGGATACAGGCCAATAGCTGGCAAATGGGACTTCAGTAGTTTAGGATTCCTAGTTGGCACGGATGAATTGGACCGAAGATCTGTTTCTGTGCTGCACATGTCTATGATGTTAATAAACTAAGATACGTTCCTCTTTTGTGGAGAGCAAGCTGCAGCACAGATAATTGTCCTTGGAGCTGAGAAGGTGAAGCAGTGATTTTGACCTGGTGCAGATTTGGTTCCAAGGTCTTGAATTTGCGGAGAGAGAGGAATTGTTAACACTGTCACAACTTTTAGTAACTACTTTCAAGTAATTGGCAAATAATACAAAGTGAAAATGTGAACATTATAGTACTCAGTAAGTTCTGAGCATCTGGAACATTCTGAACGACACAGATTCAGCAGGTATTCTGAAACAGACTTGGAATTTTAATTTTTAAGGAAAGATTTGGGGGGCTGTGGGCAAATAGGAGGGGAATTGGGACGGATTTGCAGCATCTCTTTAGGGAGAGAGTACAGCCCCAATGGGCTGAATAGCCCCCAGGCCCTGTGCTCTGTGACACTGCCCCATTCACTCTGAATGATGATTAGCCCTCCACTCTCATCACAATGGGGCCCGGCTGATTGACGGCAGCTCCAGACCAATGGGAGGAGAGTCTGTGTGGTCCTGCAGCCAATGAGAGTGAATGAGGGGTGTGGCCAGCATGATGACACATGTCCATGAGCTGTGCAGGCGCAGTGTCACTGGGTGGGGTTGGGAGAGACAGCAGAGACTGGGACGGAGGCTGTTGGACCTGAATTACAAACTCCCGGTAAATTAAAACCAAAAGAACTGCAGATGCCGTAAATCAGAAACAACAACCAGGAGGTTCTGGAAAAGCTCAGCAGGTCTGGCAGCATCTGTGATGAAAAATCAGAGTTAACGTTTCAGATCCGGTGTCCCTTCCTCAGAACTGATACTGAGAGAAAGAATGTTGGTTTATTTGCAGAAGGTAGGGTTTAGGGGAGGATGTAAGGATTAAAGGATAGGTGGGGATAGAGCGAGAAGAAGGGTTAGAAAAAGGAGTGGATAATGATGTGGCTGGGGGAGGGTGACTAGCTGTTAATGGAGACTGTTAGTGGCTAACCGGAGGTAGTGTGTAATGACAGGCTGTGAGAACAAGGACTGGTGTGTGGGGAAAGGGGGCGAGGACATGGGGTTGCTAAACTATGGTTAGCCACGAACTGTCTCCGGTGTAAGCTGTTCTCCACAGACATCACTCCATGATTGGAGCTGCAGAGAATAGCTGCAGATGGGTGGCACGGTGGCATAGTGGTTAGCACTGCTGCCTCCCAGTGCCAGAGACCCGGGTTCTATTCCCACCTCAGGCAACTGTCTGTGTGGGTCATGCACATTCTCCCAGTGTCTGTGTGGGTTTCTTCTGGGTGCTCCGGTTTCCTCCCACAGTCCAAAAATGTGCAGGTTAGGTGCATTGGCCATGCTAAATTGCCCATAGTGTTAGATGTAGGGGAATGGGTCTGGGTGGGTTGCTCTTTAGATGGTTTGTCTGATCTAAAAACCTCTTCAATATCCTTCCCAACCCCCTCTGTACTCCTCAAAGATGTATCTTAAAGTTGTTCTCTTTAATCAACGTTTCCAGCATTCGTGAAGCACTTTAGGAGAATTGTCAGTGTGAAAGGCTCCATACAATGCAGGTCGTTGTTGTTAATGTCTGACATTAGGAGAAACAGGAATGAACACTCTCTTATCCCTGATGAACAGCAGCAAAAGCAGGAAGCACTGAGCATGCTCCAGCCCACAAAGGGCCTCTGGTGATTGATCTCAGTGCAGGACCAATAAGAGGATGGGGACGGGGCTGGAAGACAAGGTAGTGCCGGTTGGTCTGAGTGAATGAGGGGCGTGGCTACAGAACCACGTGATAAGCTTCTGGATTAGTGGTGCTGGAAGAGCACAGCAGTTCAGACAGCATCCAAGGAGCAGCGAAATCGATGTTTCTGTCAAAAGCCCTTCATTAGGCATAAGGTGATAAGCTTCACTGGCAGAACTGTGATGTTGTGACCAAGGCATTGGAAATGTGTGAAGGTGCAGGGCACGGTTTAGGAAAGACATATTGACCAGGAAGAGAAGGAAATTTTAATGGAACGGGCTGAGAGGTTTTACAGAACTTAGTGCACATCAGAAAACACAAATTTGAAAATCCCAAGTCCGTGTTTGTGGCGAACGGGAATATGCTTCAAATGGTGAAAGGCGTGAGTGATCGCCGCCATCTTTATTGGGGGCAGTGATCCACTGGACACGTGTGTGGCTGCCAACTTTGAGAGGGGCAAGCTGTCGGGGGACGCATGCACAGCCTTCCCTGGCAGGGAGTGATAGGGCAGGATTTACACAGTGTCAGAGTCAGGATGTTTTCAATGTCAAAAAGTGTGATGCTAGAAAAGCACAGTAGGTCAGGCAGCAGCTGATTGGTGGGAAGGAAGATGGAAACGTAGGACAGGTCAAAAGGGCAGTGCTGAGTTGGAAGGCTGGATCTGGGATAAGGTGGGTGGAGTGGAAATGAGGAAACTGGTGAAATCCACATTGATCCCATGTGGTTGGAGGATCTGAACATAGATGATGAGGCATTCTTCGTCCAGGCATCAGATGCCTGGGATTTGGCGGTGGAGATGGCCCAGGACCTGTATATCTTTGGTGGAGCGGGAAGGGGAGTTAAAGTCTTTGGGCACAGGCTGTTTGGCTTGTTTAGTGTTTTACTGTTACTTTCACAGACCTTTTGTAAGTTAATTTTCCTCTGCTGCCCAACCCCTGACAATGTGCTGCTCTCTAAACGGACTAAATTTTCCACAGTATAATTCCCAGTGAATAATTCTTTTTTCTTCAACAAAAGAGTGCATTTTCCTTCCATTTCTGGCCATCAAATTCTTAACATTCTCACTTCCTGTATTGCATTTAGCACTCCCTGAAATATCAACTATGTGTTTCTCTCTCCACAGACACCAGTGATTAATGCCAGAGTCCCATTGCCTGTGGAAAGGGTGATGTTTGACTTCCTTGTCCTGCTGCAGTTTGTGTGGTGAAGGTGCTCCCACAATGTGGTTGGGTAAGAGATGTTACAGATTATTCACTCAGCGACAGTGAAGAGTTGACAATGTGTGTGCAAATCAACAACGGTTTGTATTTTTATCATTTTCATAATTTCACAGAAATTGAGAATTTCTGACATATCCCCATTCTGATGGGGCTATTGCGTCAGGTGATCAAAAGTATTGCCAAATAAGCAGGTTTTCAGGAATACCTTAAAGGAGGAAAGCAAGTCTGAGAGGGTTAGGGTGCGAATTCCAGACAGTGTTCCCTTGACCGTGTCGAAACAGCCAGACTGGCGAAGCAACGAGTAAATGCATGTTTGGTGTCTGAAAGAAAATGAGTTGTCGAGGTCTCTCAGGTTGTGTGGTGCAGGGAGACAGGGATGTTCACAACCAGGAATTACATCAAGGGTGAGAATATTAAATTGTTGCTTGTAAATAGGAGCCTTTTGATGAATCAACAAGTTTTGGTACAAGTGAGCACTTGGGCAGTAGGGTTTTAGATACTCTTGAGATTATATGTAAGTTGAATGTGGGAGGCTGGCCAGGAGTGTGTTTGGATAACGAAATTTGGAGATAACACAAGGATGGACGAGTATTTCAGTAAATGGGCTGAGACTAGGGTGGAGTTGGGTGATGTCACTGATGTAGAAATAGCAGTTTTGGAGTCGGGCTCCTCCTCATCACTCGCCCTCACCAATTCACAAATATTGTTCCTTGTTCTGTCTGTCTTTTCTGGTTATGTCCTTCTCTCCAATTCTGCTAAGAACTAATATTTGACCTCACGGTTGTTGGAAAATCCTGCTCCATCTCCACTCTCCCTTTCCTTTCTGAATTCCTCATATGTGGTGTTCATCCAGGATCTATCTTTGTTCCTTCCTGTATCTCACCTACATACTACCAGGATGTGACATCGTATTGGTTTCACATGTACACTGACAATGCCCAGCTCTCTCTCCCTATCATCCGTCTCCATTGCTCCACTGTTACTCATTCATCAAACTGCTTACCACACGCCTACAACTCGATTGGCTGCAATTTCCTCCAATGAAACACTGCAATGGTTAAACCCATTGCCTTCAGTTGCCATTACCAATTACTTTCCCTTACTGCTGAGCCCCTCACTGTTACTGGGAAATGCCTGAGGCAGAACTTCACAATATTGTTCTCATATTCTGACCCCAAGGTGACCTCCTGATCAGACATCTACACAATTGCAAACACCAGGATCTCCAATCTCTAAAATGTTGCTTTTCTCCACCTCACCCCAGCTCCATTGCTACTGAAACCCCTTACCCATGTCTGTGTTGCATTAAAGTTGACAAATCTAAAACAGATCCCTTGATTCTGCAACTGACCCAGAGACTGGTTCCAGGTTCCCTCATGATGGGACACATCCTCTCAGTATTTACCCTGTCATACCCCTTAATAAGCCTATATGTTTCAATAAGATCCCCTCTCATTCTCCCCCAAATCCAATGAGTCATGTCCCAACTTCTTCAGCCTTTTCTTAAAAGATAGTCCCTGCAAACCAGGGATCATCCCAGTCAATCTTCTCTAAATGCCTCAGATGAAGTGATGTATTTCCTTAAATAAAGGGATCAAAACATCTCTCATTACTCCAGATGTGGTCTCACTCGCACTGTATAAAGTGGCTCTCAGGTATATACTCCAACCTCGTATACTGCAAATCCCCTGAAATCAGGAATAATATTCCATTCCCCTTCCTGATGACCTGTTGTAACTGTGTGCTAGCTTTCTGTGTTTCCTGCAATGTTACCCCCGGTCCCTTTTGTGTTGCAGGTTTCTACAGTTTCCACCATTTAAATAGTCCTCTGTTCTTTTATTACCTCCTCCAAAATGAACAACTTCACATCATCCCAAGTTATGCTCCATTTACCAACTTGTCCACTTCTCCGAATCCCTTTCTGTAAACTGTTTATAATCCTTTTGGAAGTTTACTGTTCTACATTTTCTAGGAGATTTCCCCCCTCATTCTTCTAAATCTTTCCAGGGAGCACCGGACAGTGGGAAGCATGCTGAGTTGCTGTCTTTTCAGAGAGACTCTTTGGAGTGACTGGGAGGATCTTGCTGCCCATTGGTCAGAATGGAGACAACTTGCCCATCAAGCTGCATGAGACTTTCACCCCCCATGTCTTATTGATGATGCACAGCGGCAGCACGGAAGGAAAGAAAAGGAAGAAAATCCTGCTGTCCGCATCTCACTGACTCTTGGAACATTCTGTCCCATGTGTCAAAGATCTGTCCTGTTCAGTCACATGAAGTCCCAAGGTGGAAACTCATAGAAACCCATATAGATTTCCCCCTGAACTTACTGCTGGTATCCACAAGGGGTAATTTGTACAGTCATCCTGGACCAGGAGGAGGGAATGGTGTGAGTTTCTAACCTGACCTGACAGTGACAGATTTTATAAACTTGTATTACAGGATACTACAGGTGGATATTCAGATGAGAATCTCAGTCATTGTAACGCCAAACTGTGATTGAATTACTCCATTCATCAGGACCTGGATATTTGCACTGTGTGTGAGTATTTTGTTCCAGCTCAATTCCATTTTCTGCATAAGAATTCTCCTTTGAATCAAACCGTCCTGTCAATAGATCTCCCCAAAATCTTCAATGTGTGTCCAGTAATCCATTTACGATGAGTTGATGAGAGTAAGGTTTAACATCCTGATGTATATGTTTTGTAAGCACTTGTCTCTCAGCTCCCCTCAATTTCCTTTGCTACAAGGAGAACACGTCAGTTTTCCCAAACCCCTGATTCCCCAATGTTTGTTTGCTCTCTATAAGGCACACATCAGGATTGTGTTGGAACATTCTCCACTTGCCTTCATCAGTGCAGCCCTCAACAGTATTAAAGAAAGCGAACATCCTCTAGGACAAAGCACTGTGCCTGAGTGGTGTCCCATCCACCACCTTCAGCATTCCCTCTCTCCACCCCCGATGCACAGTGGCATCACTGTGTGAAAGGTAAAGTCAGCATTGTCCTACCAGACCATAGGGCTGCTCTCTTATTAGGGAGAGATATCTGGTGGTGGTTTAACCTGAAGGTTACCACAGCCCAGGCAAGGGGAGAGGTTGAGAATGAGAGTCCATCTATTATAGATGGTTATTCTTGATATGTATTAACAACACCCATGTCCCTGCAACTAAAATCCCCCATTCCTTGAACCATCCTGGTAAATCTCCTGGGCCCCCTCTCGGGGACCCTGCCATCCTTCCCAATGTGTGGCCGATCTCTGGTTTGCACAGACCCAGCTGCTCTGTGTTCCTGTGGGTGATGTCATCATCGAGCACCAGTTGCACTAAACCTCACTGTCTGTGAGGGTGGGAGACACAAATCCCCAAAACATTTGAGATGTATTTAGTGTGCACTTGCTATGCCATGATAGATGACACTTTTCCACAAGTACTGGAAAATAGATGAGGACAGTTTGGTGGTAGTTTTCTTTCTCACAGATCCGATGGACCACCAGAGCGTTTTTCTGTTCTGTAGACCGCTGCGAGGTTTATTATAGGAATATGACAGGCTCCGTTGGACATCAGGTCAGAAAAGGTGATACTAGAATAGATGACACATGATTGGTCGATATTTTTGGAAGGAAAGTGAGACACAGAGGTTTAAAAGGAAATTCAGAAGCTCAGCGCAGGAATTGTAAAGGGCAATCATCAAGTGAGAAATAAACATTGGGCATCCTGAAAGCTGTAAGTAACGAAAGGCACATATAGCAGAGCTTTGAGAGACTGGAGGGGATTAGACATGGGGAGGATAATGAAGCTGGAGGAGATGCAAGTGGGAAAGGATTGTGAGGATGGAGGATGTTACAGAGAGAGATATTTGTGATAGAGGTTTTTTTGATTTGGAGGCTGGAAAGGAATTATAGAGATCAGGAGGATTTGTAAGGCTGGATGAGATGGCACTGATAGGGACAGTTCCAAGCATAGGGGAATTTATAGAGATAACGAGTCATAAAGTTATACGGCATCGACACAGACCCTGTGGTCCAACCAGTCCGTGTGGACCATAAATTCGAACTGAACTAATCACATCTGCCTCCACTTGGTCCAAGCATTCCCTATTGAAATACGGGTCCAAATGTTTTTTTCCTATTAGAATCCCATTCCCCTACCCTTTTCCTCTACAATTACCCCTGACTAATTCACTCAACCCAATCATTCATGAACAGTATGGGCAATTGAGCACGGCCAGTTCACCTACCCTGTACATCTGTGAATTGTGGGAGGAAACGGCAGCACCTGGAGGAACACACGCTGTCATGGGGAAGAATATGCAAACTCCACATGGACAGTCACCCAAGCCAGTAATTGAGCCTGTGTCCCTGACACTGAGAGGTAGCAGTGCGAACCGTTGAGCCACTATGCCACCCTAAAGTTGTAATTGTATTCACAGCTACCATGTCCTCTGCAAGATTATTCCACGTGTAACCACTCTCTGTGCAGAAACAAAAAATAAAATCCAGAACTTCTTTTTAAAGCCTTCCTTTTCTCACGTTAAAAAGTATGTCCCCAATCTTGAATCGCGCCCCCTCCTGGAAAGGGCATCTGCTGTTCACATTACTGAAACTCTTCAGGATTTTATAAACCTCTAATAAGGTCACCCCTCAGCCCCCTGTGCTCCAGTGAAAAAGGACCCAGCCTATCATGACTCTGCTTATAATTCAATTCCTCTGTTCCCATTACCGTCCTTGTAAATCTCTTCTGAACCTGATCCGATTTAATCATATCCTTCCTATAACAGCACAACCAGAACTGGACACAGTATTCCAGAAGAGGCCTCCCCAACATCCTGTACAACCTCAACATAATGTCCCAACTCCTATATTCAAAGATCTGAGCAATGAAGGCAAATGTGCTAAAGCCCTTCTGAACCACCCTGTCTGCATGTGACACATAGTTCAAAGATCTGAACCCCTCGGTCTCTTTGTTCCAAATCACTATCCGAGGCCCAACTTTTAATCATTGTAATTCCTGCCCTCGTTAGTTTTACCAAGATGTAATATTATGCATTTATTCCAATCCAAAAATCACAAACATCCTTCGAGTATAAAGGCAAGAGGAGCATACTTCAGAGTAAAATCAGTAAGGCAAAAAGGGGACAGGCCACCGCTTTGGTGAACAGGGCGGTTTGGACAAACCCGGGACTACAGACGCTGTGCTGGACTAAGTGTTGGAGGGAGCCTTGAGTGACAGGATTTGCGTGTATTTGGAAAAGCACAGACTGTTTAGGGATAGTCAGCCTAACTTTCTGCATGGGAAATCATGTGTCACATACTCGATCTGGTTTTTAAGAAGTAACAAAGAGGATTGATGAGAGCAGATGAGTAGATGTGATCTATATGGACTTCAGTAAGGCGTTGACAAGGTTCCCCATGGGAGACTGGTTAGCAAGGTTTGATGTCACGGAAGTAGCCACTTGGATATAGAACTGGCTCAAAGGCAGAAGACAGAGGGTGGTGGTGATGGATGATTATTTTTCAGACTGGAGGCCTGTGACTAGTGGAGTGCCACAAGGATTGGTGCTGGGTCCACTGCTTCTCATCATTTATATAAATGAATTGGATGTGAACACGGGAGGTATAGTTAGTAAGTTTGTAGATTGCACCAAAATTGGAGGTGTAGTGGACACTGAAGAAGGTTACCTCAGATTTCAATGGGATTTTGATCAGATGGGCAAATGGGCTGAGGAGTGGCAGATGGAGTTCACTTCAGATAAGTGCAAGGTGCTGCATTTTGGAAAAGCAAAGCTTAGCAGGACTGTTACACATCATGGTCAGGTCCTGGGGAGTATTGCTGAACAAAGAGACCTTGTTGTGCAGGTTCACAACTCCTTGAAAGTAGAGGCGCAGGTAGATAGGATAGTGAAGGTGTTTGGTATGATTTCCTTTATTGGTCAGAGTATTGAGTAAGAGAGTTGGGAGGTCATGTTGCAGCTGTTCAGGACATTGGTTTGGCCACTCTTGCAATATTGTGCGCAATTCTGTTCTCCACCTATCAGGATGTTGTGTAACTTGAAAGGTTCACAGAAGATTTATAAGGATATTGCCAGGGTCGGAGGGTTTGAGATATAGGGAGAGGCTGTATAGGCTGGGGCTGTTTTCCCTAGAGCGTCAGAGGCTGAGGCGTGATCTCAGAGGTTTATAAAATCATGAGCATGGATCAGATAGATAGACAAGGTATTTTCACTGGAGTGGGGGAGTCTAGAACTAGAGGGCATAGATTTAGTGTGAGAGGGGAAAGATGTAAAAGGGGCCTAAGGGGCAACTTTTTCATGCGACGGAGTTGCGTTTATGGGATGAGCTGCCAGAGGGAGTTGTGAAGGCTGGTACAATTGCAACATTTATTAGGCATCTGGATGGGTATATGAATAGGAAGGGTTTAGAGGGATATCGACCAAGTGCTGGCAAATGGGACGCGATTAGGTTCGGATATCTGGTCAGCATGGACGAGTTTGACTGAAGGGTCTGTTTCCGTGCTGTATGTCTGTGACTCGCAGCCGGGGATCAGCTCAGTGGGTTTCAGTCTCTTAAAAGGTAAATCTTACACTGTTTTACTTTTTAAAATCCACAACATTCAGTAGGGTGAGTGTTTACTAGTTTAAGTGCCTCTGTTATGATCTTTTGGTTGAATGTTTTAAATATAAAATACAGGTTCTAATCTATTCGAGAGTAGTCTTTTTTAAAGCTGTAAGACTCTGCCTTTTTCTGGGTCTACAGATTAAGGTGCAGAGATGGCCATTCGTACAGTGATGTGCACTTCCTGGAGGAGAGTAGGGGGAGTTTGAATGATCCTGATGAGAGCCTGCAGGAAGTGATGCAAATCCTCTTGGATCACATGGATCAGGTGGAGCGGTGCTTAATGGTAATGATGAATTTACAAGAGTCAGGATGTGTGATAGGTGGCAGTTTCAGGCCGAAAAACTGCAGATACAGTCAGGTAGATGGGTTACCTCTCAGAAAGTTAGGAGGGGGAGGTAGGTAGAGCATCAGTCTCCTGTGGAGAAAGTGAAGACTGCAGATGCTGGAGATCAGAGCTGAAAAATGTTTTGCTAGAAAAGGGCTTATGCCCGAAACGTCGATTGTCCTGCTCCTTTAATGCAGCCTGACCTGCTGCGCTTTTCCAGCAACACATTCTTTCAGCCATGAGTCTCCTGTGGCTATCCCCATCTGAAACAAGTTTACCGTTTTGGATAATGTAGGTTGTCATAGACTTTCAGGGAATGTTGCACTGACAGCCAAGTTACTGGTACTGAGATTGACTCCACTATAATGAGAGGTCTATCAGATTCCAAACGCTCAAGGATGATAAGGGACTTTCTAGTCGGTCACAGACTGCTGTTTCTGCAGCTGACAGTGAGACAGCAGAATGGGGTGGTACCTCCCTGGTGCCAGGGTCAAGGATGTTTCGGACAGGTAGCAGAATATTATCAAAGGAAAGAATGACCAGTGGGAGGTCATTGTACATTGGTACCAATGACATAAGAAGGGGAAAAGATAAAGTCCTGATGAGAGAATATAGCAAATTAGCCTGGAATATAATAAACCACGTCCTCGGTCATAGTATGTGGATTACTCTAGGTGCTACATGCTCGTGAGACTAGGAATAGCAGGATGGAGGAGATGAATGATTGGCTAAGGAGCTGGTGTAGGGCAGAAGGATTCACCACTTTTGATCATTGTAATCTCTTCTTGAGTAGAGTTGATGTGCATAAGAAGGATGGATTGTACCTGAATTGGAAGGTGTCTGATATCCAGGCAGGGAGATTTGCTCGTGCTACTCAGGAGTCATTAAACCAGTGAGGGAGTGTGGGTAAACTCAAGGAGATAGTGAGAAAAGAGGAAAGTCTGAGGCTGGTACAGTTCAGAAGTCAGACAATCAAGGCAGGCAAGGGCAAGGCACAGAACCAGGTAGAACTGACAAGTTACACTGCATTTACTTCAATGCAAGAGGCCTGACAGGGAAGGCAGATGGGCTCAGGGTATGGGTTTGAATGTGGCACTGGGATATCATGAGTATTACAGAAACGTTGCTCAGAGATGGGTAGGACCGGCAGCGTAATGTTCCAGGGTATCGATGCAAGAGGAAGGATAGAAAGGGGGACATGAGAGGAGGGGGAGTGTCCTTTTTGAGAAGGGGTAACATTCCAGTTGTGCTGAAGGAGGATATTCCGAGATTTCGTCCAGCGAAGTTATTTAGGTTGACCTGGGAAATAAGAAAGGGAAGATCACCTTGTTGTTATTACCTGTGTGGGTGTCGTCTGTTTGCTGTGGTTTCCTCCCACTCTCTAAAGATATGCAGGTTGGGTAGATATTCCAGTCTGAATTGCCCATATTGTTCAGGGATGTGCAGGCTCGGTGAATTAGCCATGGGGAATGCAGCGTTACAGGTTTAAGGTAGGAGGCTTTGAGGGTCAGTGTGGATGTGATGGGCCGAATGGCCTGCTTCCACACTCTCAGGATTCTCTGATAATTCTACTAGTTTTAAAATAGTTACAGAAAATAATAAACCAGATCTAACCGGTGTTCTAAATTGGACAAAGGCGAATTTTGATGGTACAAGGCGAGAACGTTCAATATTTCTTTGCTATTCCCAGGTAAAGGGACAGCTGGAAAGTGGGAACATAAGAACAGAAGGAAGAGGAGCAGGAGTAGGCTACCTGGCCCCTCGAGCCTGCTCTGCCATTCAATAAGATCAGGGCTGATCTTTTCATGGCCTCAGCTCCACTTTCCTGTTCTCTCACCATAACCCTTAATTCCTTTCCTGTTCATAAATCTATCTTTTGACCTAACGATAGTAAAGTTGATAACGTCATCTGCTGCACTCAGCAGCAAATTCCACAGATTCACAGATTTATCTGAAGAAGTCCATCCTGAACTTAGTCCTAAATCTGATATCCCCTTATTTTGACTCTCTGCTCGCTAGTTTGCTCTGTCCCCAGTGGAAATCACCTCACTGCTTCTAGTTGATCTACTCCCCTAATAATTTCAATTTGTTTTCCTATCCAACCCCCATACTTCGAAATTCCAATGAGTATAGAACTAGTTTTCTCAATCTCTCCGCATACGCCAACCCTCTGAAATCCTGACTCAAACTAGTGATCCTCCACTGCACCCTCTCCAGTGCCAGTACATCCTTCCTGAAGTAAGGAGACCAAACCTGTACACAGTACTCCAGGTGTGGCCCCTCCAGCACCCTGTACAGCTGCAGCACAACCATCCCTCTAGCAATGAAGGACAATATTCCCTACACTGTCTTATTTACCTGCTGCACCAGCAAACCAACTTCCTGTAATTCATGCACAAGGAAACCCAGCTCCCTCTGTACAGCAGACTGCTGCAAGTTTTCACCATTTCATCAGTTAGCTGTTAGTCCGGCCAAAATGGATGACCTCACATTTCCCAACATTGTCCTCCATCTGTTTGACCCTTATCCACTCACTTAACCTATCCGTATCCCTCTGCAGACTTACCATTGGCCTCTGCACACATTGCTCTACCACTCAGCTTAGTGTTGTCTACCTTTCATGAATCGATGCTGTGTCTGCTCTGAGATCATTTCTATCCAGATAGCTCACTATTTCTTCCTTGAGAGATCGAGCACTACAGAAGTTATGTTAACAGGTCCATTTTAAAATAGTGGCATCACATTTGCAGCTATCTAATCTGTCAGAACCGTCCCAGAGTCCAGCACATTTTAGTGAATTATCACAAGTGCGTTTGCTATTTAGCCGCTGCCATCTGTTAGAGTCCCCTGGGCTGCACTCCATCACAGCCAGACGACCCATCTACCTTCAGGCTGTTATCTTTCCCAACACCACCTCTTTACTGAGAATGATTGCTTCTCTGTCCTCATCTGTCATTGCATCCATAGGCCTGCAACAACGAGAGTACACAGACAGTATGTTCCTGTTAAGGCCAAGGCTGGGAGGTGTAGGGAATGCTGCCTGTCGAGAGAAATTGAGGGCCTGGTCAAGAAAATGAAGGAGGGATATGGCAGGTACAGACAGCTGGGTTTGCGTGAATCCCTCCAGGAGTAAAAGGGCAGTTGGAGTATAGTCGAGGGAAACCATGAGGGCTAAAAGGGGACATGAGATAGCTTTGGGAAATAGATTTAAGGGGAACCCAAAGAAATTAGACAATACACCTAGGACAAAAGAGTAACCAGGCAGAGATTAGGGACCCTCAAAGATCAGCAAGGCTGTCTGTGGAACCATCGGAGTTGGGAGGATTTCATGTCAGCTTTTACTTAGAGGATGTGGGAGTGAGACAGTTTGGAAAAATAAATAGTGATAACTTGACAAGTGTCCATATTACAGAGAATGAGGTACTGGATATCTGATAATACATAAAGCTGAATAAATCCCTGGGACCTGATCAGGTGTGTCCCAGAACTTTGTGGGAAGTTAGGGAAGTGATTGCCAGGCCCCTCGCTGAGATATTTGTATCACCAATAGCCACAGGTGAGGTGCTGTAAGACGGGTGCGATTATTTGAGAAAGGTGGTGAGGAAAGTCCAGGGAACAATACACCGGTGAGCCTGAAGTCAGGCAAGTTGTTGGATGGGCTTGGATGTAATTGGAAAGGCAAGAAATAATTAGGGATAGTCAGCATGGCTTTGTGTTTGGAAATCACTAACTTGGTCTTCAGAAAGATGTTCAACAAGGTTCAACATAACAGACTGGTTAACAAATTATACAAAATTGGCTGGAAAATTGGAGACAGAGGATAGTGGTGAAGGGTTGCTTTTCGGACTGGAGGCCTGTGATGAGCAATATGGTGTAAGGATTGGTGTTGGGTCCACTGCTTTTCATCATTTATATAAATGATTTCTATGTGAATATAGGAGCTATGATTAGTGACTTTACATCGACACCAAAATTGGAGATGCAGTGGACAGGGAAGAAAGGTACCTCCGAGTACAATGAGACTTCAATCAACTGGGCTGAGGAGGGGCACATGGAGTGGAATTCAGATAAATGTGAGGTGCTGCATTTTGGAAAAACAAATCAGGGCAGGACTTATACATTTAATGGGAAGGGCCTGGGGAGTGTTGCTGAACAAAGAGACGTTGAGGTGCAGGTTCATAGTTCTTTGAAAGTGGAATAGGCAGGGTGGTGAAGAAGGCGTTTGGTTAACTTGCCTTTATTGGTCTGTGCATTGAGTATAGGAGTTGCGACATTATTTTGCAGCTGTACAGGACATTGATTCAGCCATTCCTGGAATTCTGCTTTCAGTCCTGGTCTCCCTGCTATGGGAATGATATTATAAAACTTGAAAGGTTTCAGAAAAGATGTGCAAAGATGTTTCCAGGGTTGAGGGTTTGGCCCATACAGAGAGGCTGAATAGGCTCGGGCTGTTTTCACTGGAGCATCGGATGCTGAGAGGTGACCTTCGAGGTTGATAAATGGTGAAGGACATGGTTAGGGTGAACAGCCAGGGTTTTATTCCCAGATTAGGGGAGTCCAAAACCAGAGAGCACAAACGGGAGGGGTGAGGGAAAAGATTTAAATGTGATCTAAAGAGCAATGTTATCAAGTTGAATATGGTACGTGTATGGAATGAGCTGCCAGAAGAAGTGTGGAGGCTGGTACGATTACATTTAAAAGGCATCTGATTGTGTACATGTTTATGAAACTTTTAGAAGGATATGGGCCAAGTGTTGGCAAATGGGACAAGATTAATTTAGGATATCTGGGCGGCATTGAGGAGTTGGACCGAAGTGTCTGTTTCTGTGCTGTGCATCTCTATGACACTAATAAATTAAAATTAAGATAGATTTCTCTTTTATGGAGAGTTAGCAAAAGACCTGACAATTCTCCTTGGAGCTGAGAAGGTTAAGCAGTGATTTCAACCAGAAACAGAATTGTTTCCAGGATATTTAATTTACAGAGACACTGAGAGAAATTATTGTCACAATTTTTAGGAACTACTTTCAGGTAATTGGCAAATAATGCAGGTTAAAAATGTGAAGGTTATTTTACTCAGTAGGTTCTGAGCATCTGGAACAGTTTGAATTACAGCTGGATGCAGCTTTTGTTATTGTCAAAACAGATTTGGAATTTATCTATTTGAGGATAAATGTTGAGGGGTACTGGTAAATGGGAGTGGAGTAAGGGCAGATTGACAGCATCTCCAGAGGAAGAAAGTACAGCCCCAATGGGCTGAATAGCCCCCAGTCCCTGTGCTCTGTGATACTGCCCCATTCACTGAATGATGAAGCTCATCCCAGGGCAGAGCCACAGTCATGTACAGCAAGGAAACAGACCCTTTAGTCAAAATCGTCCACACCGACCAGATATCCCAACCTAATCTAGTCCTATCTGACAGCAGATGGCCCATATCACTCTACGCACTTCCTAATCATATATCCATCCAGCTGCCTTTCAGATGGTGACAGCTTGTATAGTTACACCACTTCCCTGACAGTAGATTCCATACACACACATGAAAAAAGTTGCCCCTTGTGTCTCTTTTATATCATTCTCCTCTCACCTTAAACCTATGCCCCCTCGTTCTGGACTTCCTAACCCCAGGGAAAAGACCTTGTCTCTGTATCCCATCCACGCCCCTCATGATTTTATGAACCTCTGAGGTCACCCCTCAGCCTCCTACCACTCAAGTCACAATGGGACCTGGCTGATTGATGGCAGCTTCAGACCAATAGGGGAGTTGGTGTAACCCTCCCGCCAATGGGAGTGAATGAGGGGTGTGGCCAGCAGGCCAACACGTGACCATGAGCTGTGCAGGTGCAATGTCACTGTGAGGGGGGACCCAGTGAGTGTGAAGAGAGTGGGAGAGACAGCAGAGACTGGGAGAGAAATTGAGTTTGTGTACTAGGTGGGATGATAAACACACGATTCAGGGCTGCTAGACCTGAATTACAAACTCCCAGTAAATGAAAACCAAAGGAATTGCGGATGCTGTAAATCAGAAACAACAACCAGAAGATCCTGAAAATGCTCAGCAGGTCTGGCAGCATCTGTGAAGAGAAGTCAAAGTTAACATTTCTGATCCAATGACCCTTCGTCAGAACTGATGTTCCTGAGAAACAATGTCGGTTTATATGCAGAAGGTAGGGGTTAAGGAGTCAATGATAGGTGGTGATAGATTCCAGAGAACGCGATGGGAGCAGTTGGACAAAGGAGTGGATAATGATCTGGCTGGGGGAGGGTGAATAGCTGTTTATGGAGACTGTTAGTGACTAACCATAGGTAGTGTGTAATTGCAGGCGATGTAATAACAGGGCCTGGTCTATGGGATGGGGGCTAGGACACTAGTACGTAGGAGGCTTAGGACTTAAAATTATGGAATCCAATATTGAGGCCAGAGGGATGAAGGGTCCCCAGGTACAAGATGAGGTGATGTTCTTCCAATTTGTGTTAAAGTGTGGCGCTGGATGTGCACAGCAGGTCAGGCAGCATGCAAGGAGCAGGCGAATTGACATATTGGGCCTAAGCACTACTTCAGGAATGTGACGGTGGTGAACAGGACAGATAATAGGATGGGTGTGTAGGGCTGGGGGGAAGGTAGTTGGGAAGGTGATAGGAAAATGCAGGTGGGGGTAATGGTGAGAAGGTGGTGTGGATAATTGGGAAAGAAGATGGACAGATGGGACAGTTTGAGGGCGGTGCTGAGTTGGAGGGTTGGATCTGAGATAAGGTCGGGAAGAGGAGATGAGTAAATGTTGCCATGTTGTTGAAGGGTCGCTCCATCCCACCTATTATTTACTCTTTTACCCCTATCTCCTGCAGTCCAAAGATGTGTAGGTTAGGTGAATTGGCCAAGCGAAATTTCCCGTCGTGTTCAGGGATGTGTAGGTGAGGTGCGTTGTTCAGGAGAAATTTAGAGTAACAGAGTAGCGGAATGGGTCTGGGTGGGATACTCTTCAGAGGGTCAGTGTGGGTTTGTTGGACCGAATGGCCTGTTTCCACACTGTAGGGAGTTTAATTTTCCCAGCTGCCATCTGTTCTGAGGAAGGGTCACTAGACTCGGAGTGGCCCTTGGTGTGTGCAGGAGCTGGAAACTGGGAAGGGGGAGTGGCAGCGGAAACCGGGGGAAAATGATTCAGTTTAGACTGGGAAGTTTTATTTACACGTCTGTACAGGGTGTTAGTCCTGAATTAGAAACTCTTGGTCCCATGTTTACAGCAAATGGGAAAACGGCTGTGGGCCTCAGTCAGTGATAGGTCCTGGGTTATGGCCGCCATTTTTATTGGATGCACGGTACAGCAAGGTGCATGGACATGTCCTCTTCCTGGGTGGGGGAGGGGTGATTTGAAGATGAGCGTTTACACATCAGACACATACCATAGAAATATTTGTCTTTCCAATTCATCCTGCACTGGCTGAGATTTGTTTTGTGAATTCTTTTTATGGGATATTAAATGAGAATAATTGAGGACGGGATCTCAAAAAAGCAGATTTCTGCACTCAGTGGAGTCATCAGGATTTGAATATCATTAGCATTTTACTGTGGAAGGAGAAGGGGTTGTCTGTTCTGTCTCTGGGAAAATATCTCCAATACTTTTGTGAAGCAACGTGCAGAAAGATGTTCAAATTTGTGGTTGAATCCCCCATGGGCGATTTGGCCTGAGTGGGAGCACAGATTTATCCAGATTATACCTAGTCTCTTTGCAGGGACTGTCAGATTTAGTCCCAATCACTCACTTCGTGATGTTAACCTGTAAACTCCTAATTTTCAACTTCCTGCAAAATTTTCGTTAAAATTATTTGTGAACTCAAATTCCAACACATTTTAAGGTGGAATGTTCCAGATTCTGACAACTGTCTGTTCATCCAGAAACTGCTGAGGTCCATGTTGACTCTGAGGTTACAAAGGGCTGAGCTGAAAGATGAGGTGCAGTTCCTGAGCTCCCATTGTGATGCATTGGAACAGGACAGGACGCTGAGGGCAGTGTAGGTGTGACCAGACAATGAAAATGAGAGGGCTGCACTGAGTGTTGCTTGACTCAATGAGTGTGTTTTGGAGTTGGGTGAAAACAGAGGGAGGTGAGACACGGAGAAGTTGAAGGTGAAACTCTGGTTTAGTTCAGGCCATTGAGAAATTCACATGGTCCCAATGGGAACAGCCAATGTGTAAGTGATACCTGCAGAGTATTTGTTAAGTTTTTAAAATATAATGTATCAGCTTAAGTAAAGATTGGGGCTTTTGATATATAATGGAAATGTTTGAAGTGAAGGAAGGTTGAAAGCTCTTTTCAATTCTCGTAATGGGAGTAATTAGCTGAATCTAGAGAGACGTTGTGACAGAAGCCCTCAGACCCGTGGTGGGCTCCTCTTGTACAATGTGGGAAATAAGGGATACTTTCAGTGTCCCTGATGGCTGTGTGCAGGAAGTGGGCCCACCTGCAGCTGCTGGGAAACTGCTTTTCAGAGCTGGAGTTATGAGTGGACTCATTGCGGACCATCTCAGAATGTTATGGACAGCACATTTACTGAGTTCGTCACACTGCAGGTGAGGGTTACACAGGCACAAAGGCAATGGGTGGCCATCAAACCAAATAAAAGGCTCAGGAAGGCAGTGCAGGAATCCCCAGTGATCATCCACTTCTCAAAAAGATACTGAATCCTGCTTGGGATTCTGTTGGGGGTGAATGCGTGGAGTGGCTTCTCGGGAAATCAGCAACAGCCAGGTTCATGATACCACAGATAGCTCTGCTGTACAGAACCGGAGGAAAGACAGTGGCAGGGCTATAGTGACAGGGGATTCAATGGTCAGGGGTACAGGCAGGCACTTCTGTGGCCACAGACATGAATCCAGGATGGTATGTTACCTCCTTGGTGCCAGGATCCGCGATTATCATGGAGCAGCTGCAGGACATTCTGGAGCTGGAGGGTAAAGACAGTGGTTGTGGAACACACCGATACCAATGTCATCGCTAAACAAAGGGATGAGGTCCTGAATGCTGGATATAGGGAGATCAGGGATACAGTAAAATGTAACACCTGAAATAAAATAATGTCAGACTTACTCACAGTGCCATGTGCTAGTTAAAGCAAGAATAAGAGGATAGATCAGCTGGACGTGTGACTGGCGAAATGGTGTACCAGAGAAGGGTTTAGATTCTTCAGGCACTGGGACCGTTTCTGGGTGGGTCCTGTATCAGCCTAAACTGGTTACCCCTGGGCAGAGCTGGGAGAAATCTCCTGGTGGAAGCTTTTGCCAGTCCCATTGGTGTCGTTTTAACGAGTCTAACAGGGGGATGGGAACTAAAGTGTAGGCTTAGGTGGGTCAGATTCAGGACAGGGAATGGGAGGTAGAATATTAATGATGTAGTCAGCGGCTCAAAGCCAAAGGAAAGGAGGATGAAATGAGGATTGAGTCCCTCTTCATCCATCAGTCCTGCCATCCCAGGAATTATAGTCAGCAAAATATGGAGCTGTACAGCTCTCTGACTCTAAGTGCTTGAGCAAAATGGGGGAAATCCACAATAAAAACAAAAAGTGCTGGAGATCCTCAGCAGGTCGGGCAGCATCCGAAATGGTGACAGATGCAGGAAACTTTGCAGTCTTGAAGAAGTGTTTAGATGATTACACCATGCACTACAATATCGGTTACACGCTGAATGCCAGAACGTGGGACTAGAATTAAGCGGTGCTTGATGACCAGCATGAATACGATGGGGCTGGAAAGGTGACGTTTCGGGTCAGGACTATTCATCAGGGCTGACAAAGGGTTCCGACCCAAAACATCAACCTTCCTGCTCCTGTGATGCAGCCTGACCTGCTGCACTTCCCCAGATTCACATTGGATAAACTCTGATTTCCAGCATCTGCAGCCCTTAACTATCTCCACAACCCAGGTCTCAGGCTGGTGACCCTCCTTTACTCTCTCAATAACCAGGAGAGCCTTCCTTGGGAAAGGGGAACAAAGGTATACACAGTACTCCAGGTGTGGTCTCACCAAGGCGCTTCCAGAAAGGGATCCCTGTTACTGTACACGAATCCTCTCACTAGGAAAGTCACACATCATTTACATTCTCCACTGCTTCCCACTCCTGCCTGCTTCCAAAAAGAGGGAATCGCCGAGAAACATGGAATCAGATGAGGTCAGAGTCTCTGGTATAAAACTGTTCAACACAATGCCCCCATCTTCTACATACTGGCCATCAAGCGCACATGCCTGGTGTGATAATCTAACAACTTCTTCAAGGCTGCAATGTTCCCTGCATCTGTCAGCGTTTCAGATGCTGGCAGACCTGCTGAGGATTTCCAGCACTTTCTGTTTTCTCTGTTGTGTACATAGAACATAGAACATAGAACAATACAGCACAGAACAGGCCCTTCGGCCCACGATGTTGTGCCGAACTTCTATCCTAGATTAAGCACCCATCCATGTACCTATCCAAATGCCGCTTAAAGGTCGCCAATGAATCTGACTCTACCACTCCCTCGGGCAGCGCATTCCATGCCCCCACCACTCTCTGGGTAAAGAACCCACCCCTGACATCTCCCCTATACCTTCCACCCTTCACCTTAAATTTATGTCCCCTTGTAACACTCTGTTGTACCCGGGGAAAATGTTTCTGACTGTCTACTCTATCTATTCCTCTGATCATCTTATAAACCTCTATCAAGTCACCCCTCATCCTTCGCCGTTCCAACGAGAGAAGGCCGAGAACTCTCAACCTATCCTCGTACGACCTACTCTCCATTCCAGGCAACATCCTGGTAAATCTTCTCTGCACCCTCTCCAAAGCTTCCACATCTTTCCTAAAGTGAGGCGACCAGAACTGCACACAGTACTCCAACTGTGGCCTTACCAAGGTCCTGTACAGCTGCAACATCACCTCACGACTCTTGAATTCAATCCCTCTGCTAATGAACGATAATACTCCATAGGCCTTCTTACAAACTCTATCCACCTGAGTGGCAACCTTCAAAGATCTATGTACATAGACCCCAAGATCCCTCTGTTCCTCCACCTGACCAAGAACCCTACCATTAACCCTGTATTCCGCATTCTTATTTGTTCTTCCAAAATGGACAACTTCACACTTGGCAGGGTTGAACTCCATCTGCCACTCCTCAGCCCAGCTCTGCATCATATCTAAGTCCCTCTGCAGCCGACAACAGCCCTCCTCACTGTCCACAACTCCACCTATCTTTGTATCATCTGCAAATTTACTGACCCACCCTTCGACTCCCTCATCTAAGTCATTAATAAAAATTACAAACAGAGGAAAGGGGGGATTTGCAGTTGAGAAATTCAAATTGAACTTCATGTTCAGTTTTGATAGTTACTTGATCCGTGCCGATCTGAATATCATTTACCTTATCTGGATGGAAAGGTGCGCATTCTGTCCGTGGACGGATATTTCAAATGTCAGTGTGACTGGGGAAAATGTACTGAGACAGTGAAGTCCATGTCAGCGTGGGGACTGTGGAGAGAGATTTCATTGGTTTTTGAAAGTCTAAAAAACCATGGCATGTTTCACAGGAACAGTTAAGCCACTGGTTTTGTATGAGGACAATTAACCATGAAACCAGAAAGACAAAAGGATTCCTGCATCATGGAAAAAGCTATGAAAATGGGATTGTTCTAACGGGGTAAATTATCGATCATTAATCGTAATCCATTGGCGTTGTCATGTCTGTTCCAACGCCGTGGGGAAACACTGGAAATGTGATGAATGCAGTGTACGTTTCACTTTTTAAACTGGAAAAGGTGCAGAAGAAATTTACAAGGATGACGCCAGGGCTCAGGGATCTGAGTTACAGGGAGAGGTTGGACAAGTGAGGGCTTTTTTGTTTAGAGCAGAGGAAACCGAGGGGGAATATTTTATAGAAGTGTATAAGACCATGAGAGGCGTGGGTAACGTGAATGCACTCAGTCTTTTTCCCAGGGAACCAAGGACTGGAGGGCATCAGTTTAAGGTTAGAGGAGAAAGAAAAAAAGGGAAGCTAAAGGGCAACTGTTTTACACAGAGGGTGGTATGTATATGGAATGAGCTGCCAGTGGAAGTGGTTGAGGCGGGTACACTAACAACATGTAAAAGGCATTTGGACAAATACATGGATAGCAAAGTTTCAGAGGAAGATGAGCCAAGTGCAGGGAAATGGGGTTAGCGTGGATGGACATTCTGATCGGCATGGGCCATTTTGGGCCAAAGGGCCTGTCTCTGCTGTAGGATGCTGTAACTAAGTGCATTTGCTATTTCTCCCACGAACTCTGTTGGTATACTGGGATGTATTCCATCAGGGCAATGAGACTTGTGTACCTTTAACTCTATTACCTTGTCCAGCACTAACTCTTTCACGATAATGGTTATTATCTAGGTCCTCACCTTCCTCAGTCTCCTTATCAATTACTGGCATGTTCTTCGTATCCTCCACTGTGAAGACTGACTGCTGTGTACTCATATTCCTGAACCCTGCTGGATAGGAATAACTGGGCACAGAACTCTGAGAGGTCTTCTTTGAGTATTTATTGATGAGACATGGTAGTTACCTGGATATTTTACGTGCAAAACGCCTTTAGGCCGCATCAGGTCCGATGTACGGCTGCCATTTTTCTACCTTTGTGATTTGTGACTTTGCATAGAGACTGTCTCTCAGGATTATCTCCATGGCAACAACAGTTTAAAAAGTCTAGTTCAGTTCAACTCTGTGGTTAAACCACACACCACTTCCCCACCACCCCCCCACCACACCTTTTCTCCCCCCCCCCCCTTCCCCAACACCCCCGTGGCTCCCTCAAGTACCTGACAGGTGCTTCAGTTTCCGTGGGGCTCTCTATCCGGATTCTGATGTGGAGGAGCCGGAGTTGGGGTGGGGTGGACAAAGTTAAAAACCACACATCACCAGGTTATAGTCCAACAGGTTTATTTGGAAGTACAAGCTTTTGGAGTGTGCTCTGATTTTTAACTTGATCAGGATTATCTCTCTCGTAACTGTTAAATGCTTCAACAATTACAGAGGCCATATGTTCACCAAACAATAGGTTCCCCTCTAGCAGTGTAAAGTGCTATTCTGTTCCTGGGCATTGCTACTCATCACTATTTATACCCAATCCCATTAAGCTTTCAGTTGACCTTTTGAAGTTTTTCTAATCTCCTAGTTTCTCCTTGGTCTTTGCCAATTTGTATGCCTTCTATTTCAATTTGATAGACTCCCTTATTTCCTTAGACACCCATGGCAGATTACCCCTTTTCCGACAGTCCTTCCTTTTCACTGATATATACTTTTGCTGAGCACTTCGAAAAATTGCTTTGATGTTCCTCCACTGTCTGTCAACTGTCCCACCGTGCAGTCTTTGATCCCAGTCTACATTACCAACTCCTGCCTCATCCTATTGTAGTCTTCTTTGTTTTAGCACAGGATCTCGGGACTGGATTTAATCGACCCGCTTTCCATCTGTGTTCTAAACTCAACCAGATTTATCATGCGTCTTTTGTCAGATTACGAGGTGAGGCGATGTTTCCTGGGTGTTTTGGTTTTCATTATCAGTGACCTTGGCTTTGTAATAAATTACAGAATAGATATTCACAACAGAGTATTCTGGACAGTGTGAATGTACGACACAATCTATAACCATAAATCACTGTTACCCCTCAGTTTAAAATTGCAAAATCATTATCTTCTACACACTTCCTCACTATCTCAGTTTTGAATGCTATTCCACTTGACTATCCTACATTTTCCGAAAATCTCCTTTGGTGAAGGTGGTGAGTTTTGGATTCATCTTTCTGGTTATTACCGTAAGAAGATAAGCACTGGGCACAGGAGAGGCAATGCAGCCTTCGAACCAGCTCCTCCATTTAATACGGTGATGATTGAGCTCACCTCGGTCTCAGCTGGATTGTCCCGCCTTCTCTCTCTCTCTCTCTCTCTCTCTCTCTCTCTCTCATCCTTGTCTTGGCATCCACTGTGTTTTGAATAGGGAATTCCACAGATTCATAACACATTGAGATTGGTTCATTCTTCTTCATGCTAATGAAATAGAATCCCTACAGTGCAGAAGCAGGGTATTCATCCATCGAGTCCACACCAATCCTATAATTCAGATTCACCCATTCCCAGTATTTCCCATGGTTAATGGCTTAACCTGCACATGCATGGACACTGTGGTTTAGCATGGCGAATCCAACTAACTTTCACATCTTTGGACTTTGGGAAGAAACTGGAACACCGAACAAAACCATACAGCCACTGGGAGAACGTGTAAACTCCACACTGTTACCTCAGGCTTGAATCAAACCAGGGTCTCTGAAGATGTGAGGCAGAGGTGCTAGCCACTGAGCCACCTCTGACTAAAACTGCTTCCCCTTATTGACCCCTCCACCCCGCAATTGACTGAATCTATATTCCTTACGTCAGAAACTGGGTTGTCTAACCAGATGTCTCAGTAAAACCCAGTGACAAGCCATATGTCCTTTCTGTCTGAATGGGGATCCTATACACAACACCCTTCCACCCCACACGTTTCATTCACTTTCCAGAGACAGGGCTCCAGTGACTTCATGGGGACTGTAACTCCCATAATTCCTGAGGCAGGAACCACAGGTGTATTGGGAAACCCGGCATTGTATATGTACAGAATGTGGGTGGGTTTTGGAGCACGTGTTTTGGGATAATTAGGGGAAGGTATTTCACACTGGGATTGGCTAGAGGAGGAACGTATCTGCATGTAGAATTGATCAGTTGAGGGGGTCAAAGTGTCACTACACCCTCGTGGGACCACCCTCCATCCCCAGTTCATTGTAATGCTGGGAATAAACTAATGGGAAACAAGGAAGAATCTAACCCATTCTCCCAGACTGAAGGTTCCTCTTCTGTCCAGGATCTGCCACCCCCCCTTTCTGTTTCCGAATGTTTCGTTCTGCTCTTACATTATTGACTTGCAGCAACTGAAGGGAAAGCAAGTAAACCCAGAAAGGGTGCAGAGTCTAACCAGGACGGGAAGTGGTGGCATGGATTAGATTACTTACAGTGTGGAAACACGCCCTTCGGCCCGACAAGTCCACACACCACACACCACACACCACACACCACACACCACACACCACACACCACACACCACACACCACACACCACACACCGACATCGACCCCTTACCTAACACTACGGGCAAATTTAGCATAGCCAATTCACCTGACCTGCACATTTTTGGACTGTGGGAGGAAACCGGAGCACCCGGAGGAAACCCACGCAGACACGGGGAGAACGTGCAAACTCCACACAGTCAGTCGCCTGAGGCGGGAATTGAACCCGGGTCTCCGGCGCTGTGAGGCAGCAGTGCTAACCACTGTGCCACCGTGCCGCCCACTGTTACTGTTTATCAGTAACTCCATGAGAATGAGAAGGGTGTACATTAGTGGTAGCAGAGTCAGAACGGTGGGAGAGAATAAGTGGGCTGGAGGGTTACAGCTTTGGGGGAAGAAAGGGGAAAAAGATATTCCAGAGAAACTGGAATCGTCTGTTCTGAATTTCTAATCTGTGCATATTCCTTTACACAGGGTGCTAGATGATGAAGATTTGCAGACTGAAATCTCAACATCATGTAAAGATTGTGATTAAGTTAACCAGCATTTGAGGAACCAAAGATGGAGAATCACTCGGCCAAAATCCTGCAACACTCTCCTCACGGCATTGTCGGTCTATCTGTGACAAATGGACTGTGAATGGTACAAGACAGCAGCTCACTACCATCTTCTCAATGGTACCTAGTGATGGGGTATAAATGCTGGCTGAGCCAGTGATGCCCATATCCTGGAAATGGGATCTATCTCTCATTGCTGACACCCAGTTGATGTTACTGCAGGATGATGAGGGACGCTGAGTGTGTCCTCCAGGAAGAGAACCATCATATTACCCCTGCCTACACCCAGCAAAAACACAGCAACATCGCTGGCATAAAAGACAGTGAAGCCAAAGGAGGACTGAAATATAGTTCTTCAAGGTGAAGTCATGAAAGCGGATTGGAACAGAGCAGGAACAGGAGACTGAGCTGGATGGTCAGCTGTTTCCCATTGATTGGTGGAGCCAGATTCAAAGGTCGAATGGCCTTCTCCTGCTGCTATCTCCCAGGTATGTATATAGCCATGGAGCCCAGATAGGAAGAAGTAGTCAGGGTAGGGATTCTGGAGGAGATTGCACTTCCACATCAGTTTTCAGTGAGGGATGGTTTGATGGATTTTATTTAACATTTGTCTTTAACGCAAGGTTTGTGAATTTGTTTTTGTTTTGAAAAGTACAAGTTTATTCCACAATAAATAAAACTTAAAGAATCGAAACTATCTGCATATGACAGTTTTTAAAATTTCCAATGCCCTTTAAACAAAATTCTGTCTACTCCCGGACCCCATCACTTTTCAGTTCCTCAAACTCCAGTGAAATATTCCTTCCCTCTTTGAACCTTTGGTTTGATTTAACTACTTTCAGTTCTTGTTCTGTGAGCTGTGAAGCATTTTTCTCCCATTTCTCCGACCCAGAAGTGTTATCTCACACAGCTGAGCAACCTTCCCACCATCAACATCATTATTCCATTATTTAGCTTTTTGTTAACGTATAATCACCAGCAGTAGCACACCAGTGTCATCAGTTGAATATTTACAAACAAAGCCCAATATGGGCAAAGCAAACCATTACAAGTGACACAGTGGGAAGGGACTAAATCAAAGTAGAGTTGGGGGTGAGGGGTTGGGGGTGACGGTGGAGATAATGCACTGTATCCCCTGCGGTGCCCACCTCTATCTAATGGCATAGAGAGCATTGATACACACCACATGCTCCTCCTCCAAGGAGACCCTGAGAATATTCTTTCTCCTCAATCATAGAATATAATCCCTACAGTGTGGAAGGAGAGCATTGGTCCATCAAATCCCACCAACCATCTGAAGAACATCCCGCCCAGAGCACTCCATCCCTGTAACACTGCATTTCCCATGGCTGATTCACTTAGTCTGTAAATTCTGAACACTGTGGACAATTTATGACGACTGATCCACCTAACCTGCATATCTTTGAATTGTGGGAGAAAACCAGCGCACATGGAGGGGACCCACACTATTATGGGGAGAATATGCATATCCCACATAGGCCGTTGACCAAGGCTGGACTCCAACCTTTTACCTGGTGCTGTGAGACAGCAGTGCTATGATCACAATTTAAATCAATATAGATGAACCCTGCTCCTTGTCACATTGCTGTTTGTGGTGACCTACTGCCCAGAGAGACACCCTGAGGTTCAGAAAGTGGCAATATAAATTCAGTCAACTCCAGCCCAGTTAATGTGGTTAACAACAACAACATCAATACTCCAGCAGTGTCATCATGTACAAGGTCCAGTCCTGACTCTGATGGACAGTAACTGCAGAATCAGAGTCCTGCAGTGATGTGTGAACTCTCCACCACACGGAGCAGGGGGTGACCACTTCCCTGTCTGCACTCACTGGTTTCTCAGTCGTCTTGAGTCTCTGCAAATCCCTTGTCACACAGAGAGGGAAACATCTCCTACCCAGTGTGAACCTGCTGGTGTCTCAGGGGGTCAGGATGAATCACTGAATCCCCTCTCACGCACTGACCATCTGAATGGCCTCTCCCCTGTGTGGGCTCACTGGGGTCTCAGGGAGTCAGGATGAATCACTGAATCCCCTCTCCCACACTGACCATCTGAATGGCCTCTCCCCTGTGTGGTCTCACTGGGGTCTCAGGGAGTCAGGATGAATCACTGAATCCCCTCTCCCACTCTGACCATCTGAATGTCCTCTCCCCTGTGTGTGCTCACTGGGGTCTCAGCAGGTGGTGCATTTGAGTGAATCTCTCCCACATTGGGAGCAAGTGAATGGTCATTCTCCAGAGTGAGCTAGCTGGTGTTTCAGCAGATCAGAGGACTGAGTGAATCCTTTCCCACCACATGGAGCAGGTGAAGGATCTAAATCCACTGTGCCCTCTCTGCTGCCTCAGCAGATTGTAAGATCGAGTAAATCCCTTCCCATACGTGAGGCAGGTGAACAGCCTCTCCCCAGTGTGACTGTGTCAGTGAGTATCCCACTGAGCGGGGTAAGTAAATTTCTTCACATTTACACAGCTTCGCCCTGGTCCCGTTACATTGGTGTCTTCCCAGATTACATGACCGGTTAAATATTCGACAACCTGCACCAGAGGGGGCACAATGGATTTAGATCCTTCAGCTGCTCCATGTGTGGGAAAGGATTCACTCAGTCCTCTGATCTGCTGAAACACCAGCGAGCTCACTCTGGAGAATGACCATTCTCTTGTTCCCAATGTGGGGAGAGATTCACTCAAATGCACCACCTGCTGAGACCCCAGTGAACCCACACAGGGGAGAGGACATTCAGATAGTCAGGGTGTGAGAGGGGATTCAGTGATTCATCCTGACCCCCTGAGACACCAGCAGGTTCACACTGGGTAGGAGATGTTTCCCTCTCTGTGTGACAAGGGATTTGCAGAGACTCAACACGACTGAGAGACCAGTGAGTGCACACAGGGAAGTGGTCATGGGAATGATTTCTCTGAGCTAGGAAAGCTGCTTTCCCCTTTTATATTACTGATAAGGATCAGGACCTGCAGAATTGGACGACTTTCCAGTTGATGTGATGTTAAAGCTGAGTTTTCCATCAGGGAACTCTCTCTCTGTGAAACAAGTTTTTTTCCCTATCATTACTACAACTCCCAACACCAGCTCTCCCTTCAGCTCTCCTGAATGTCGAAATTTGGACTAATGCACCTCAGTAATGTGCTTTTCTCTCACTTGTTTCTGAAAGTAAATTGGAGCCATTTTGAATAAATTTATACACTTTACCAGCAGAACTCATGCCTACTCTGTCATTTACGATTTGCAACCTCTGGGAAATTTGTTACCATCTTCGATGACCGTTATAATGCTCTGCCCACTTCCCTGGAGTCAGGATAAGTCAATTCTAACAATTACCAATAGATTGGATCTAAACAGAATGTCCCCACAACGGTAGCCACTCTGACGCTCAGTGCCCATCATTTAAGTTCTTTTTCTTAAAACCCCTCGTGTCTGGCAATCTGGCAATACAGTTGAAGATATTTTATACAGTAACCTTTCAGTCTCAATTGCCAGTTCCAGTCCTTGAAGCAGCCAGTAACACACCATAGTGACTTGAATTCTAACAGCAGCATTGCCTTGGCAGAAGAGATTGAGGAGAATGAAGCTGTCTTCTCTGGACTATCTAAACATGAAACACTTCAAATGAACCAAAATCTTAAAGAGATCAATATGGTAGACACAGCAAGGATGTATGCCCTGGCTGGTGTGTCTGGAATGAAATAAGTACTAACTGTGGTATCTTTACCCAGCATCCCCTATAGCTCCATAAATGTTTAAGATTTATTTGCTGCTCTAATTCCACTCTCTTGATCACTCCCCTTTGTAACTTCTGTAATGTTGGCATCCGTGCAAATTGATAACATTTGATTCAATCCTTCCCAAAACCTCTCTGTATCTGTGTCTCACTTTTGTTCACTGAGACCCTCATTCAATCTGACCTGTTTACAAAGCCTGCCCTGATATTTCCTTACAGGGCTCAGGATGAAATGTTCACAGAATTGTTAATGCGGATAGGAGGCTGCTTAACTCATCAGCTCTCCAAAGGTAAGAGGGCTGAGAGGTAAATAAGAGGGGAGTGTGGGGTTGGTAGGATGGGAACTCGGAAGGCAATAGGTAGATGTAGATGGGAGGTAATTATGAGAGGTTGGAGTGGATAATTGGAAAGGAAGATGGACAGGTGGGACAGTTCAAGAGGCCAGTGTCGAGTTGGACGGTTGGATCTGAGATAAGGTGGGGGGAGGGGAGATGAGCAAACCTTGATGCCGTGTGGTTGAAGGATCGCAAGATGGAAGATAAGGTGTTATTCCTCCAGGCGTCGGGTGGCTGGGATTTGGCGATGGAGGCAGCCCAGAACCTGCATGTCCTTGGTGGAGTGGGAGAGGGCGTTGAAGTGGTCGGCCACAGGGTGGTGGAGTTGTTTGGTGCATGTGTTCCAAAAATGTTCTCTGAATCAAGTTGGCGTCCTGATTCCCCAATGTAGAGGAGACCACATCGAGAGCAAAGGATAAAATAGATGAGGTATCTGGACGTGCAGGGAAATCTCTGCTGGATGTGGGAGGATCCTTTGGAGCCGTGGATTGACGTGAGGGGAAAGTGTGGGCACAGGTTTTACACCTCTTAAACTGGAAATCAAAGGTGCTGGGAGTGGAGGGTGGGTTGGTGGGGAGCATGGATCTAATGAGGGAGTCACAGAGGAAATGGTCTTTGTGGAATGCTGAAAGGGGTGGGAAGAGAAATATATCTCTGATGGTGCGGTCTGATCGAAGGTGGTGGAACTGGCAGAGGATGATGTGTTGTATCTGGGTGGAAGGTGAGGACTGGGGGATTCTATCCTTGTTGCAGTTGGAGGTGTGGAGTTCAAGAGTAGAGGTGCAGGAAGTGGAGGAGATACACTGGAGGGCATTGTTGACCACATGGGAGGGGAAATTGTGAATCCTTGAAAGAGGAGGCAATTTGGTATGTTCTGGAGGGTTCTGCCAGCTTGCATCAAGTTTCACTGGAACACTGCGCTAAGCTTGAGACAGAGATGTTGGCCAGGGAACAGGCTCGTGTGTTAAAGAGCAGGCAACTGGAAGCTCAGGGTCTGTTTTTGAAGCAGAACGTAGATCATCAGCCCCCATTTCCACTACCGCCACTGAGATGCTGCCAGACACAGGCTCCTGTCCCCTCCATTAACAGCTATGCACCCTCCCAGCAAGATCATTATCCACTCTTTTGTCTTTCCAAATGTTCTTGTATCTCTTTGCACTCCATCTCAACCTATTATTTACTCTTTATCCCCTATCTCCTGCAGTCCAAAGATATGCAGATTCAGTAAATTGGCCAAGCTACATTTCCCGGAGTGTTCTGGGATGCACAGTTTGGTGTATTAGTCAGGGGAAATGTAGAGTAATAGGGTCGTGGAATGGGTTTGGGTGGGATCATCATCGGAGGGTGGGTGTGAGCTTGTTGGGCTGATGGCCCTGTTTCCACACGGGAGCTGAGAAAATTTAGAATTCCTACAATCGGATCTAAGGAAGGGTTACAGGTACCGGAATGACCCTTGGTGTGTGAAGGAGGTGGAAACGGGAAAGGGAGAGTGGCAGCGGAAACCGAATGAAATGTATCAGTTTAGACTGGGACGGGTTTAATTACACTCTGTACAGATCACTAGTCCTGAATTAGACACTCCTGCTCCCACGTTTGCAGCAAAAGGGAAAATGTCTCTGGCCCTCAGGCAATGATAGGTCCAAGGTTATCGCCGCCATCTTTTTTGGGGGCAAGGTACAGCGAGGCGCATGGAGATGTCCTCTTCCTGGGTGGGGGCGGGGAGATTTGAAGAGGAGCATTTACACATCAGACACATACCAAGGAAATATTTGTCTTTAATATTCATCTTGCACTGACTGTGAGCTTTGTCTTGTGAATTTTTTTTATATCAGATATTAATTGAGAATAATTGAGACCGGGATCTCAAAAGCATGTTTCTACAGTCAGCGGAGTCATCAAGATCTGAATATCATTGGCATTTAACTGTGGAACGAGAAAGGTTTGTCTGTTCTGTCTGTCGAAAAGTGGCTCATATTTTTAGGTAAAAACAATGTCCTGTGGCCCAACATTTCAACTCCCCTCCCACTCAGCAAGGACATGGAGGTCCTTGGCCTCCTTCACCGCCGCTCCCTCACCACCCGACGCCTGGAGGAAGAATGCCTCATCTTCCGACTTTGAACACTTCAACCCCAGGGCATCAACGTAGACTTCACCAGTTTCCTCATTTCCCCTTCCCCCACCTCACCCCAGTTCCAAACTTCCAGCTCAGCACTGTCCCCATGACTTGTACTACCTGCCTATCTTCCTTTCCACCTATCCACTCCACCCTCCTCTCTGACCCATCACCTTCAGCATCACCCCACTCACCTATTGTACTCTTTCCTACGTTCTCCCCACCCCCACCCTCCTCTCATTTATCTCTCTACCCTGCAGGCACCCTGTCCCTATTCCTGATGAAGGGCTTTTGCCCGAAACGTCGACTTTACTGCTCGTCGGTTGCTGCCTGAAATGCTGTGCTTTTCCATAAACATCGTATTCCAGACTGTCAAAGTTTTGTCAAGCAAATAGCAGAAAGATGTCCAAATTCGTGGTTGGATCACCCTTGGGGTATGTGCTCTGTTCTAGGCCGTGCAGCCCGGAAAGGAGATATTGGTCTGAGATGGAACATAGATTTATCCAAACTACACCTCGACTCTTTTTCAGGAACTGTCATGTTTAGACTCAGTCAACCACTTCATGACTTTAACCTGTGAACTCCTTTTCAAATCCCTCTAAATTTCCCAATAAAATTTCTTATGGACTCAAATTCCAGTAACTTTTCAGGTGGAATTTTCCAGATTTTGACAATTATCTGTTCATCCAGAAATTGCTGAAGGTCATGTTGATGCTGAGTGCTGCTTGGCTCAATGAGAATGTTTTGGAGTTGGGTGTAAACAGAGGGAGATGAGATAGGGAGAAGGTTAAGCTGAAACTCTGGTTTTGTTTAGGCCATTCAGAATTTCGCATGGTCCCAATGGGAACAGTCAATTTGTAAGCGATACTGCGGAGTATTTGTTAACAGTTTTTAAAGTATAATACATCAGCTTAAGTAAAGATTGGGGATATTGATTATAATGGACATGTTTGAAGTGAAGGAAGGTTGAAAGCTCTTTTAAATTCTCTTAATGGGAGGAACTAGCTGAATCTAGAGAGACATTGAGACAGGAACCCTCAGACGCGTGGTGGGTTCCTCTTGGACAATGTGGGAAATAAGGGACGCTTCCAGTGTCCCTGACGGCTATGTGTGTAGGAAGTGTGTCCATCTGCGCTACTGGCAAACTGCTTTTCAGACCTGGAGCTGTGAGTGGACTCACTGTGGACCATCTATGAAACTGAGAATATTATGGACAGCACGCTTCGTGAGTTTGTCACACTGCAGGTGAGGGTTACACAGGCACAAAGGGAATGGGTGACCATCAAACCAAATAAAAGGCTCAGCAAGGGAGTGCAGGAGTCCCCAGTGATCATCCCCTTCTCAAACAGATACTGTCTACCGGTTGGAATTCTGTTGGGGGTGAATGGGTGGGGTGGCCTCTCGGGGAAATCAGCAACAGCCAGGGTCATGACACCACAGATCGCTCTGCTGCACAGAACAGGAGGAAAGACAGTTACAGGGCTATAGTGACATGGGATCAATCGTCAGAGTAAGGGCAGGTACTTCTGTGGCCACAGACATGAATCAAGGATGGTATGTTACCTCCCTGGTGCTAGGATCTGTAATAGCATGCAGTGGCTACAGTGAGTTCTGTAGCTGGAGGGTAAATAACCAATGGTTGTGGAACACACAGATACCAACGACATCGCGAAACAAAGGGATGAGGGCCTGAAGTATGTATACAGGAAAATCAGAGATATATTAAAATGAAAAGTAATAATGTCAGACTTACACCCAGTGCCATGTGCTAGTGAGAGCAGGAACAAGAGGATAGATCAGCTGGATGTGTGGCTGGAGAAATGGTGTACCAGAGAAGGGTTTAGATTTTCCTGGCACTGCGACCGTTTCTGGGCTAGGTGAGACTTGTACCAGCCTGACTGGTTACCCATGGGCAGGGCTGGGAGAAATCTCCTGGTAGGGTGATTGCCAGTTCCATTGGTGAGATTGTAACTAGTCTGGCAGGGGGTTGGAAGCTAAAGAGTGGCTTAGATGGGCCAGATTCAGGTCAGGGAATGGGAGATAGAGTATTTGTGATGCAGGCAACAGCTCAGAAAGACAAAGGAAAGGAGAATTAAACGAGGATTGAATCCTCTTCATCCATCAGTCCTGCCATCTCAGGGGTGAGAGTCAACAAAATATGAAGCCTTTTAAATGTCTATGACTCTATGTGCCTCAGCAAAATCGTGGAAATCTGAAATAAAAACAAACAAAAAAAAATTGTTGGAGATCCTCAGCAGGTCTGGCAGCATCTGAAATGGTCACATTGCAGTTTTGAAGATGTTGTATAATGCCATCCCACAACGTCCACTACTCCAGGCAAAATGTCCTCAGGCCCTCCTTATGGGTCACATGTTTCAATACTGGCAGCACCCTTATAAATCATTTCTGGACTTTTTCAGGTTTCCCAACATCTTTCCTATAGCAGAGAGACTAGAATGTAAAGCAGTCTGGGCATTCCAAAAGTGGCTGAGCCAATAAACTGTACAACCGAATCATGATCTCCCAACTCCTATACTCAATGCACTGCCCAATAACAGCGAGCATACCAAACACCACCTTCACCGACCTGTCTACCTTCAGCCCCACTTTCAAGGAACTATCAAACCACTCTGCACAGTGTATTTGTTCATCAACACTTCCCAGGAACTTGTTATTATGGGGCTGAGTCCTGTCTTCCTGAAATCAGGGAGAATAGAATTGAATGTAGTATTCTAAAACTGGCCTCACCAATGCTCTGTACAGCCACAACGTGACCTCCTAACTCTTATACTCAGTGACAAAATCCATACAGTGTGGAAGCAGCCCATTCAGCCCATGAGACCTTACCAACAATCGGAATAGCATCCCACCTGAACCATGTGACCCAGCATTACCCACAGTTCATCCACCGAACCTGCACGTCTTTGGATTTTTTCAGGACACCAGAGCGCCCAGAGGATGCCCGTGCAAACACACAGAGGGAGAATGTGCAAACACGACACAGAGTGGAATCGAGCCGAGGTCCCTTTATTGATAAGTGCCCAGACCAATAAAGGTCAGCATCCCAAATGCAGTCTTCAGCACCCAGTCTCCCTGAAACTCGACTTTCCAGGAACTATGCAGTTCTGAGCTCTTCAGAGGGATTAAAAGTGAGGAGGAGAAAACAGGAACAGGGTTGAGTAGTAGATCTATAAAATAACTCTTTGTTCCCCCTCTCTGTTTCCCTCCCCCTCTGTTCCACTCCCCGTTCTCTGATTCTCCCCTGCCTCTGCCTGTCCTCACCTGCCCCCATCTCTGTCCTCACCTGTGCGAAACTCTCAATCCCCACATCCTCTCTTTCCCCCCACCCTCAACCCACCCTCTCTGCCTACTCTCCCCTCCCTCTCCCCTAGTTCTGTATACTCCAACCACAGGGAAAGGACCTTGTCTATTTGCCCTACCCATGACCGGCTGGTTTTATAAATCTCTATCAGGTCACCCCTCAGCCTCCGACGCTGCAGGGAAAACACCCTATCCAACGCTGGCAACATCCTTGTAATTCTTTTCTGACCCCTTTCAAGTTTGAGAACATCCTTCCGATAAGAAGGAGACCAGAATTGCTGGAATATTTCAAAAGTTGCCTAATCAATGTCCTGTACAACCACAATATGACATCCCAACACCTATACTACATTCTCTGACCAATATAAGAAAGCATACCAACTGCCTTCTTCACTATCCTCTCCACCTGTGACTCTACTTTCGAGGAACTCTGAACCTGCACTCCAGGGTCTCTTTGTTTCGCAACACTCCCCAGGAACTTACTATTAACTGCAAAAGTCCTGCGAAGGTTTGCTTTCCTAAAATGCAGCATCTCACATTTTTGTAAACTGAACGCCTCAGCCCATTCACCCATCTGATCCAGATCCCGTTGTATTCTGAGGTAATCTTTTTCACTGTCCACTACACTGCCAATTTTGGTGTCATCTGCAAACATGCTAACGATGCATCTTATGTTCACATTGATTAAATGGCAAACAGTAGTGGATTCAGCACCGATCTTTGTGACATTCTATTAGTCACAGGCCTCCAGCCTGAAAAGCATCACTCCACCACCACTCTCTGTCTTTGACCTTTGAGCCAGTTCTATATTCAAATGGCTCGTTCTCCCAGTATTCCATGAGATCTAACCATGCGAACCAATCTCCCATGAGGAACCTTGTCGAACACCTTACTGAAGTCCATGAAGATCATGTTCACCGCTCTGCCCTCATCAATCCGCTTTGTTACTTCTTCAGTAAACTCAGTCCAGTTCATGAGACATGATTTCCCACGGGCAAGGCTTTTATTGATATCCAGGACTTAACTCTGTACATTGGGGTCTGCGTCGCCCAGTTATGGGAGTTAATATTCTGGATGCGTTCACGTACACCAGCTTTGTGTTGGTGACTGTGTATTGAGCCTTGTTAATAACAACAACACAGGTGAGTTCCTTTTGAAAGGCAATCCCTATATCCCTACCCCCTCCCAACTGCTCTGTCTCCTCCATCCCCACCGTAGACAGTAAGTACGAGGAGCTCATGGAGTTTCCATGTGAGTGAGGTTGAGAAAATCTTCCTTTCTTTCCACCACCCCACTATGAAATGGTGGTAGTGTCCTTTCCTCTGGACCAAGTTTGGTAACAATGGCTTTGGAGAGAATGATTAGAAAACCTGCCCAAGCCACCAGGCCATACTGTCTCCCAGCTGTCCCTGCCTGACCCTCCAAACAGAACCTTCCTGTATTTTCTCTCCTGTCAGACTCTCCCATTGCTCCCTTTGTCCAGGGTCCCCTCCTGCTGCTGCACTGATCCTGTCCTTCACTGACCTGTCCATCCCCCAGTGTCCTCCACATTCATTCATTGTTTACAATCCCATGGTCCCAGTCTTCCAGCCCCGGCCCCTCCACTCTATTGGACAGCAGCTGATCTCAATCCTCCAGGCTCCTGTGTGATCTAGAGCATGTTCCGTAGGAAGGGAGATCAGTGCACGGGCGCAGTGCTGGTCAGTTGTTGGCGTATGTGCAGGGCAGGTCAGTGCCAGGGAGGGAGGCTGTGGATGTGTGGGATTAATCTGTCATTAACAGCTCCCTTCCTTCTTTCTTCTGAGGGCACGACCCAGGGGAATAGCCCTTTGCCTGGTGTCCTGACGATTGGTCAAAGTATCAATGGGAGAGCATTTTGCAGCAAGTTGTCAGAACTCTTATGAATAGTCAGGATTGTTATGGAAAATGACAAGGATGAGCCTACAATTAGAGTTCTAATTTGGTTAATTTTAGTTCAACCAGATATGATTTGGCCAGTGTGTGCAGAACGGTTCTCATCAGAGAATGGGAGTTCTGGGAGATGAGGGGGAGGATTCACCAACACCCTGGAGGCTCCAAGTCAAACTCATTGATTTGGTTCTTAGTCTGCAGACAGCAGCTCGGAAACTGAATTCAAGGCGAGGAGAGAGATTGTGAGAACGGGGTATGGAGGAAAGGAGGGACGAGATTGGTTTGGATTTCAGTTAACAAGAGAGAGAAATTGTGAGACTGAGATTTAAAGCTTTGGGGGAACAAGGAATCTACAATTTAATACTATCATTGTCTTATAAAGTTCCATCCTGTATTAACAATGGTGACTTGTTTTTTTTCTGTTGTAGGGTATGGAAAGGGTGGATTTGCAGATGAGAAATTCATATTGAACTTCATGTTCTGATCTGATAGTTATTTGATCCGTGCCGATCTGAATATCATTGGCCTTTTCATCTGGAAGGAAAGTTGTGCATTCTGTCCGTGGGCGAATATTTCAAATCTCAGTGTGACTGCAAAAGTACTGAGCCACAGCCAAGTCCATGTAAGAGTGCTTTGTGGCTTTGAATGGAGGCTGGTTGTCAGGATTATCTCCGTGGCAACGGCAGTTTAAAAAGTCTAGTTCAATTCAGCACTTTGTGTTTAAACAACACACCCCTCCCCAACACCTCCGTGGCTCAGTCAAGTACTTGAAAGGTGCTTCAGTTTCGGTGGGGTTGTCTGTCAGGATTCTCATGTGGAGGAGCCGGTCTTGGAATGGGGTGGACAAAGTTAAACATCGCACGACACTAGGTTATAGTCCAACAGGTTTATTAGGAAGCACTAGCTTTCCAAACACGATGTAATTTTTAACTTTATCAGGTTCATCTCTATGCTGACAACTTCTTCAGATAAGTACTTCAACAATTAAACAGGCCATATGTTCCCCACGCAATAGGTTCCCTTGAGCAGTGTAAACTGCTATTCTTGCCCTGGGGATAGCTACTCATTTGTATACCCAGTCAAAATCCCATCCAGCTTTTTGTTGATCTTTAAAGCTTTTCTAATCTCCTAGTTTCTCCTTGGTCTTTGCCAATTTGTATGCCTTCTATTTCAATTTGATAGACTCCCTTGTTTCCTTTGACACAAATGGCAGATTACTCCTTTTCCTACAGTCCTTCCTTTTCACCATTATATATAATTTTGCTGTGCACTTTGAAAAATTACTGCCTCATCCTGTTGTAGTCCACTTTGTTTAAGCACAGGATCTTGGGATTGGACTTAATCTTCCAGCTTGCCATCTGTGTTATAAATTCAACCAGACTTCTCACATATTCTCAAAGTGCCTCTTTGGATTCATCCTAATCTTCTCAGCCAAGGTTCTTTCATGTCCACTTTGTCGCCCTCCTGATTTCCATCAAAGGTAAACTCCTATATCCCTTATTGTGCGCCAGGGCCTCCCTTGATCCCAGTTGCCTGTACCTGAGCCACGCATCCCTCTTTTTTCCAGTCAATGCCTAAATATCTCTTGTCATCCTGGGTTCCCCATTCCTGCCAACCTTGCCCTTCACCGTCACAGGAACATATAGACCTTGAACTCTAGCTATCTCACGTTTAAAGGCTTCCCACTAGCCAGCGGGCCATTTACCTGCAAACAAATTACTCCAGTCGACCCCTGCAAGATCCTGTCCAAACCCATCAACATTCCCCTTGTCCCAATTTAGAACTTGAACCTGTGGACTAGCTTTGTCCCTCTCCATAGCTATTTGAAAATTAATAGGACGATGGTCACTGGTCCCAAAGTGCTCCCCCACTGTCACCTCAGTCACCTGTCCTGCTCTGTTTCCCAAGAGTTGTTCGAGTTTTGCCCCTTCCCAAGTAGGACCCTCTACGTATTGCTGGAGGAAACCTTCCTGAATTCACTTATCGGATTCCACTCCATCAAATCCCTTCACGCTCTGGCAGTCTCAAGTCTGTTACAAAAATAAAAATCCACTCTTATGACAACCATATTGCTCCTGCATGTCTCCCTTCTCCCTGCACATTTGTTACTCAAATTCACGTTGACTATTTGGAGGCCGATAGGACAACCCCGGTGACATCATCATCCACTTCCTACTTCTTAGCTCCACCCACGAAGCCTCACTGGAGTATCGGTCAGTTATTTTATCTCTGATTACTGCTGTGATAATCCCCTTAATCAGAAATTCAACTCCTCCTCTCCTCCTTCCACCATCCCTGTCCCGCCTAAAGCACCTGTACCTGATGCGTGAAGCTGCCAGTCCTGACCCTCGCTTAGCCATGTTTCTATAAAGGCTACATTATCCCAATCCCATGTTCCTATCCACGCCATTAGTTTATTGGTCTTACCTGCCAACCCTCTTGCACCAAAATAAAAGTAGTTTAATCCAACAGGCATTCCTTAGTCCATATCATTTTCCAGCTTGACCTGTCTCATCACATTATTGTTTCTGATTACTGTATCTCCTACCAGCCTCGTTCTTGCCTCCCTGATCATGACGGTATTGCTCCTCGCCAATATAGTTTAAATCCTCCCTTGTAGCATGAAAAAAATTCGCCAACAAGATACTGGTCCCCTTCCCAGTGCATGGGCCACCTGTCCCTCCTGATCAGGTCAACTCTGTCACAGAAACGACAACAATGTAAAAATCTGAATCTCTCTGCCTCCCACCCCCGCACCAATTCTTTAGTTACTTATTTATCTGCCATATCCTCCTGTTATTACTTTCATTAGCTCATTACAATGGAAGTAATCAGGAGATTACCACCGTCAAGGTCCTGGTTTTTAACTTTTCTCCCAGCTCTCACTAATCACTCTGTACGACCTCATTCCTACATCTACCCGTGTCATTTGTGCCAACGTGTATAATGATTTCTGGCTGCTCCCCCTCCCCCTTGAGAATGTTCTGCAGCCGCTCGGAGACATCCTGGATCCTGGCACCTGGCACATTCTGGATTCCCATTTGAGGCCACAGAATCTCCAATCTGTCCCTCTAACAATCGACTCTCCTATCTCTGAGGTCCTGTTAACTGTTACCCTTTTCCACTGTGCCCCAGAGTCAATGGTAGTTCCACCAACCTGGCTACTGCTGCTTTCCCCTGGAATGTATTTCCCCTGAACAGTATCCAAAACGGTGTACTTGTTTTCGTGGGGAATTGCCACAGGGGATTCCTGCATTCTCTGCTTACTCCGTTCGCCATTCCAGGTCGTCGCCAACTTCCTCTCTGTCTTGAACACAACAGGGAGCAAGGACTCCTGTTGGATTAAATTGCCTTTATTTAAATGCAACAGGACAGATAGGCCTGATGTACTCATAGCATGGATCTTAATGCGGGACTGGGATATTATAATCTTTACAGAAACATGATTGGGGCAAGTCTTGGGTGTGACCACAACACGAATGCTCTTATCTATGAAGTTCTCAATATCTCAGATGATCCTGAGGGCATCCAGCTCCAGCTCCCGAACACGGTCTCCCAGGAGTTGCAGCTGGGTGCATTTTCCACACGTGTAGTTACCAGGGACTGTGGGAATTTCCCTGAGCTCCCCACATCCCGTAGGAGGAACATTCAACAGTCCTAACTGCCATCTCCATTGCTGCAAGACTAAAGTTGAAAGGGCTTTATTTGAGCTTGCCAGTAGTTTTCGCTGAGCTGCTGCTGTCCAAAACCTCTTGAGCCAAACAATACTCCTGACTCTGCTACCAACCGCATGTCTCTCTACCCCTTCACATTAAGTTTTGGTTAGGGAAGGAGGGAGACACTGCAGTGATGTAGCACTTGGGCATTAAGCACTCCTTGACACCTGGCTGCTGACTACCTGCTCTCCATCCAAGATCACTGATTGGCCTTGGAATATGTCTTACTGAGATTTTCCTTCTGGTAATGCTAACTGCGCTGATGCTAATCCTCACCCCGATAGCCAATCTGCGTTGTCACAGTCCCTTGGTCCTTTCTGTTTAAGAGTACTGCATTTATTAATTCCTTGAATCCGTCGACTGCATTCCAAACTGTGTCTCACTCCACAGCGAGAGAGGTTAATGTTCCATTGAATACAAGGCTATTGTAAAAATGATACAATTCGACATAGGGACAACAGTATGTCTATCCGCTTACTGAGTCTGCTTTTCCACTCAATTCGGTGAGATCGATTTTGATAATCCCCCCATTCCACTTGTCTGCATTTTCCCCATAAACCTTGTATGAATATCAGCCTGCCTCAATCCTAAAGATATTTACTGAGCCAGCCTCAACAGCCCGAAGAATTTTCGAAAATGATTTCCCTCTCACTGATGTGAGACTTGGTGGTCTTAAAACCCATGCGGTATTTCTAGCACTCTGTTTGAAAGTTGTATCAATATTAGATGTTATCCTGTCCAATCACACCTTCTCTGTGGCCAGAGGCAAAACAAAAATGAAAAGTTAAGAGACTGTAATCTCCTCACGTCAGCCTAAGATGCAGCGCATTCTGGTCTGTGTATTTGCCTACTCTCTATCCCGCAAAAACTTCCAATTCTTTGTCGGCTTCTGTATCAATTCACTCAAGGATCACACGGTCACTCTCCTTGAATCCAGGAACTCCTTCTTCAAACTGAAGATCGGAAGAAAGTCAGTGTTTAACATATTCTCTGGCTCCGTGCACAGGCTGCCCCCTTGGTCCCTAATACTGCCCATTCTCTCCCGCGTTATCCTCTTCCCCTTAATAACCTGAAAGAATGTCTTTCAATTCTTGCTAATCTCTACCCTCGAATGTTTTAACTCCCCGCCACCACTTCTGCTCTTCTACTGACTTTTTAAAGTTTAGCCCTACACTTTCTATATTCTTTTCGGACCTCCGTTGACCTGCTCACTTTGTAACTGCTTTAAGCTTCTTTTTCCTTTTTAATTCTGTTCAGAAATGTGTCGACACCTGAGTTTCTCTGGGCTTGTATTCCTAAAATTCATCTTCGGTGTAACATGCTGAGCCGACACTGTCATCAATGACATTTTGCTCAAGTGAACCCCAAACTCGCGCCTCACGATGTTCTGCACTTTAGTCAGATCCTGTCATATTTTTTTCATAAAATCGGTCTCCCAAATGCAAAAAGCTTTTATTTTTCAAACATTTTTGGGTCTTTTCCTTAGCAAACTCAAGACATAGGAGTCACGGTCACTGGTCCTTTCATGCTCACCCAATCCTGCCTGCAACATCTGACTGGCTTCGTTCCCCACGGTGAGGCGCAACACAGCCCCGCCCATTGTTGTATCTGCTACACGTAGATATAACAAGCTCCCAGGAATAAATTTCAAGGCATCTGTCCCATCTTAATAATGTTATCACTGTCCGAATGAATGTTTGGAATCGAAATGCCTGAATATAATGATCCAATTGTTATATTAGCACACCTCAGTAAATTGGTTCTATATCAGCTCCTGTACTTTCTTTTGTTTGGGAGTCTATAATATATCCCCAGCGGTGTGTCTTCATGGTTTTGATCCTGAGCTCTAACCACCAAGCCTCATTAGATCATTCTTACTGCAGTAACTAACTCCACAATTAGTAATGCAACCCCACTTCCCCTTTTACCACCTCTCCTGTCGTGCCTATAGATCTTGTATCACAGGATATTGAGTTGTCAGCCCTGACCTCCCTCAAACACATCTCTGTGATGGCAAAAATGTCACACTTCCCCATTTCGCCTCATTCCCTTATCACATCAGTTTACCCGATGATATTCCCAGCATTCAGGTAAACAGCATCCAGCCTGGAATATAACACCTGGAATACTCTATAACGCGGATATCTTTCGTCATTCATTGTTTGTTCTCAAACTGCCAAATTCATGAACCAAAACTGTAACTCAGGGAATGACTGAATATTTGTTGAATTGTAATTTCTCTTTTAATAAATGTATTCATCAAATGCAACTTTCCAGAACTAAACCGTCAGCTCCACATGCAATGGGTTTCTGCTGATTAATTCCCTGTGCAGTGTGCAGAGGGGAGAGCACTAAGTAATGGAGAAAGTGAGAACTGCAGGTACTGGGGATCAGAGTCGAAACGTGTGGCGCTGGCAAAGCACAGCCAGTGGGGCAGCATCTGAGGAACAGGAGAGTCAAAGCTTTGGGCATCAGCAGTTCATAAGGATCTGCAGTTCTCACTTTCTCCATTACTTAGTTCTGGAAAGTTGCATTTGATGAATGCAAAGGAGGATGAGAGATGACTTGATAGAGGTGTATAAGACGACGAGAGGCAAATATAGAGTGGATAGCCAGATACTTTTTCCCATTGTGCAAATATCTATCATGAGGGAGAAAAACCTAAAGGTAACTGGAGGAAGGTTGAATGGAGATGTCAGAGGTAGGTTCCTTTCACAGAGAATGGTGGATGGTTGGAGTGTACTGCTGGCAACTGTCGTAGAGTCAGCTGCATTGGGGATATATTAAGAGACCATTGGATGGGCAATTGAATGATAGCATAATGAAGGGTATGTCGGTTAGTCTGATGTTAGAGTAGGATAAAGAGTCGGCAGGACGTCAAGGCCAAAGGGTCTGCACTGTACTGTTCTATGTTTCACTCAGCCTGTGGATTCTTTTCAATTGTTGAATGTGTGAGGGAGTGATGTGTGTGAGATCAGGACACTCTGTAGGGGCGTTAGGCCAAGATGTCCACTTCTGGAGTGCATTCTTACAATCACCTGAGTACCAGTACAATATGTGTGTGATGACCTACACCAGACAGAATCCGTCAAGTTCTGTTATTAAGGTGATTCTGGACTTGTCATTTGCTGCTGTTATCTTCAGATAGATTTTATTGGTTGACCCATGTATTAATTTTTGTCCATCAACAGAGATGTACAATTTTATTTGTATACTGGTGAATGTGAAGGTGACATTTATTGGACACGGTTTTGAAGCTTTCTTTGCGAGACACAATGTGCTGCAGAATACTGTCAACTTGTTAACGTCTTTACCCAGTGTCTGGTCCAGAGAGCAGATGCTTGGAGTCTGGGAGGAAGGCCAGATATCATCACCATAATTAACTTGTGCGATGTGATTCTGACACTCGATGTCCATTCATCTGCCCCCAGTCAAGTCTCAGACCGAAGATGGAGTCGAAATAATTTGTTGTGAAATAATGTTCGAATGACTGCCGTGACCCAGGTGGAAGCTCTCTGGATTCATTTAAGAGCAGACAAATGTCTTACCCAGTATCACAGGCAGCTGTGACTGAATTCAAATCTTTTAAAGTCTTTTTTCAATGTAAGTTATGATTGCAATCTGATCTGAAAAAAATCATATTTGCTATGTTCGTGAATTGTGATTCACAAAAGTGCGAAATATCATTATTCAACCAAACAATAATTGCATCACTTCTGAAAACAATTAGGTTGATTTTATATTTATGGAACTAAAATATACTTTCCTGCCAACATTTTATGACACAAAAATAAAGATTGTATATTTTATTTAATACCGAACAAAGAACATGTTATCTGACTACAGTGGTGATCACAATTACATGCTTTTGCATACATGAACATCAAGTAACCACAAAAATACATCATCCTCTCTCACTAGTATTCTCACATACGGATGAGGAAGGACACCACTTCAACTGGGACAACACATCCATCCTAGGACAAACCAAATAGAGGCACGCACGAGAATTCCTAGAAGCATGGCATTTCAACCTGAACTCTATCAACAAAAACACCGAGTTCGACCTCAACTCAGACCCCTGAGAAAAGGAGCAGGATGTGACTTCACCACAGGAAATGACATCACCAACCCAAAGAAACTCAAACATATAAATAGAAAGCAGGAATTTTCAGCGTTGGTTCCCCTGAAGATGAAGATGGTAAAACATCTCGAAATGAACCTCCCAGCTCAGCGAAGAAGCCGACACCCAAAACTTCAACCTGAGCTACAAATCTTCTCAAAACTGGCTACAATTACATACTCATTGTCAGTATTCAAATGAATACATCGTTGCTCCAACATTTGGAAAGTCGTTGGCATCTGAATGATTGTATTTTTCGAGTGATTAAACGATTGAACAGTCATACAGAAATTGCTTTCTTACATATTTATACATAATCGATCAGTTTAATTTCTCACTAAATGTGCGAGCTTCAGTTCTTTACCAACAATTGAAAAATGACAATAATTCAATATGAACAGAGAATATTAGATTAAATAAATGATTTGTGTTATTAAATTGAAGTGAACAACAATTTGAAACCTTGCAATTTTCAGAATGAATGGTATTAATGTGAAATGTGAAAAAGAATGAAGAACATATATCCATGTGAGTGAACAGTCAGACATTTTCGAAAGAGTTTTGTGGCAAAGCAAAGGAAATATTTGTTTTATTTGTTGGGATACAAAATTTAAAATATTCGTGTGCTGAGTACTAATTAGACTTCATCATCAAACTGAACTTGCAATACTTGCATTATAAATTGTTATGCTGCAACAAAATGATCACATATTTGCCAACATTTACAGCTGGAAATAATCTGATACTGGCTTTGACTTGCATCTGTACATGATAGAGTTCAGAACTTTAATGTACACAAGGAGGCTATTTGGCCACTGTTTATGCATCAGCTTGTGAAGTGTCTCCCAAATCCTCCCATTTGCCACCTCTATCACTGTTGCCCTTTAATTTCGGAACGTTCAAATATATATCCAGTTCCCTCTTGCGTCTTCATTCACAAATCTCCCAGGTAGGGCATTCCAAATCCTAACAACTCTCTCAATAAAGAGCTTTTGCCTTATCTCACTCCAAGGTCTTGTGCCGACGATCTTGAAACTGGGATGCTGTAATGCCAGCTAAGAGAAATGAAGTATTCTTATTTTACTCTGTTTTTTCATAATTTTGATTACTGCAATATGTTCACATCTTCGTCTGTTCTGATCAATCAGGAGCAATTTTATTACTCTAATTTCTCGCATCCTACCTTTAACTAATTTCTTCATTCCACTTATCATTCTGATTATTTATAAGGTTCCAGGTATTCTTCTTCAAAGTAATGAAGGGTGTGCGTGTGTGTGTGTGTGTGTGTGTGGTGTGTGTGTGTGTGTGAGAGAGAGAGAGAGAGAGAGGGAGAGAGAAAAAACAATTCTCTGTAATGTCTGAATTACACCCAGTGCCTCGTATAAAAGAGGTAAGGATTAGGTAACGATTAACGTATGGTAAAAGAGCTTGTTCAGGGGCGATGGTTTCAGATTTCTGGATCATTGGGCCCTCTTCCAGGACAGGTGAGGGCTTTAAGAAATGGAGAGATTGCATCTTAACTGGATGCGCACCAACATCCTAGAGGGGAGGTTTTCTCGTGCAAATTGGGTGGATTTAAACTAATAAACCAGGAGGCTGGGAAACAAAGCAGTAGGTCAGGAACGGAGCAGAAGGTAGAGGTGAATAGGACATCAGGCACGGCCAGTATCATGCTGCGAGAAGGAATCAAATCAGTCCAAAATGTGAGTTGGAGATTGGAATAAATAATGGAGATGTATGTCAGCGATTAACAAATGAAGATGGAATGTATGGGGTTCGTGAAGGAGTGAGGTGTGTGAGATCAGGAAGCTCGTACTCAAGAAACAATTCACGGGGAAAAATAAATTGAAAAAATCTTATTTAAAATCCTTAGGCCTAAAACCACACAGTATTTGGAATAAAATTGATGAGCTGGCAGTAGGTACTGAGATAAATGGGTATGGCCTGGTAAGGATGATTGAAACATGGTTACAGGAAGATCAGGACTGGACAGTGAACTGTGCATGGGTACTCCGTATTCCGAAAGGATAGACATTAATGTAAAGGAGGTGGATTTGGGGTATTGGTTAAGGATGATATCAAGACGATATTAAGAAATGATGTTGGCACGAGGGAACAAAATTAAAATCAGTCCAGGTGCAAATAAAAAGAAACTGAAGAAACCTCTTTGGAAGAGTAATTTTCAGCCACCGTCTCCCCAAAGTACTTCTGAGGTCGGAAATGAGGGTTCGTGACAAGTTAACAACGGTGGGAGAAATGTGCATATTGAATCAATTAATCAACTTGGCAAAGGGTAGGCTCCAAGTACAAATCATAGAGTATATGAAGGATTGTTTCTAAGAACACATGTCATGGAGCCAACCAGAGAGCAGGGTACTTTAGATTTGATATAAGCAAGGAATGAAAAACGATCTTGCAGGAAAGGATCCTCTTGGAAAGAATGACCACAACATACTGGTGAGAACAGAGTCACATACGAGAGCCTTAGTGTTGAGTAATAATACTTACAGTGGCTGAAGGAAGGTGTTGGTTGGGGAGGCGGGGGCGGAGGGGGGGTGGGGTTAGGGGAACAGTCAAAGACAGAACAGATGAAGAAATTTGGCAAATACTTAAGGGGATACTAAATACGTCTCAAGTAAAGTATATTTGTGACAGAAGAGGAATTGCATGACAGAGAAAATTTATCCATGTCTAGATAAGGAATTCAATGACAGCATGAGGGCAAAAACGAGGGCAAATCATACTGCACAAGTTAGTCGTGCTCCGGGGATTGGGTAAGGCGGTGGCCTAGTGCATTGCAGCTAAACTGCTCATCGAGAGACCCAGATAATGTTCTGGGGAGCTGGATTCGAATCCTGTCATGGCAGATGGTGGAATTTGAATTCAAATTTGGGATTAACAAACTGGTGGTGAACATGAACAGATTGTCAGGAGAAGCTCACCTGTTTCACTAATGTCCTATGGGGAAGGAAACTGCCATCCTTACCTGGTCGGGTCGATTTGTTACTCCAGACCCACATCAATGAAGATAACTCCTAACTGCCCTCTGGGAAATCAAGGATGGGCAATAAATGCCGGCCTATGCAGCAATGCCCACTTCCTGTGAATTAATGAAAACAAACAAAAAAAAAAGCAAAGGGTTAACACAAACATTCAAAGAAGCTATGACAGGAAATGAACGGAAACATAAATACTGATACCATTAGCTTTCACTAGTACATAAAAAAGAATCGCAGAGTGAAACTAAGTGATGCCTCTTTGCAGGATGAAACTGACAAGATAACGACGAAAAACTCAAAAATGGCAAAGGCACAAAAGCAATGTTTTCTGTTTTCACGGAATACACGAAAAACTGTAGTTCCTACAGAGGAACTTGTTGGGATTACTGCTGTTTGTCGTTTTAATAAATTACCTAGATGAGGGCATAAAATGATGTGTTAGTAAAGTTAATTATGATACTAAGGTTGGTGAAGTGTGGATAGTGGTGAAGAATGTTGCAGGTTACTGAGGGACATAGATAAACTACAGAGCTGGGCTGAGAGGTGGCAAATTGAGTTTAATGTGCAAGAGTGTGAGGTGATTCATTTTGGAAGCAGCAAAATGAATAAAGAGTACTGGGCCAATGGTAAGATTCTTGGCAGTGTCCATGAGTAGAGAGATCTCAGTGTCAATGTACGTAGATCACTGAACGTTGCCAATCTGTTTAATAGGCTTGTTAAGAAGGCGTACAGTATGTTAGCTTTTATTGGAAGAGGGATAGAATTTTGGAGCCACATGATCATACTGCAGGTGCACAAAACTCCGATGTGGCCGCACTTGGAGTACTGTATATTTCTGCTTGCTGCATTACAGGAAGGACGTGGAACGTTTGGAAAGGGTTCAAAAGAGATTTACAAGAATGTTGCCTGATTTTGAGGGAAAGTCTTATAAGGAAAGTTTGAGGTAGTTGCCGCTGTTTTCATTCGAGAGAAGAAGGATGAGAGCTGTCTGAATTGATCTAGAAAAGATAATCAGAGGGTTAGATAGGGTGGACAGTGTTATGAAATTTTAAGTGTACTATACCTTCAAGAGAGTTGAAAGGCTGGCCAGAGTACGAGAAAAATTAAAAATGCAATATTTGGTCAAACAGCTAGCAGTATCTGCGTTGCTATGAGACAAATTCAAATTCAAATTCAGCCAATCAGTTTAAATAATGTGCCAAGATGCCAAACGCTAATCAAGTTTGTACATAGTGTTTTGACAATATTAAAACCAATGAAACAATCCAATCTTTTGGGCTATAAATATCAAACATTTTGAACAGTTGGTCAGAGCGGCAAAGAGCAGTAAGCCGCCAACCAGTCCAGCCTGGCAGCAGAAAGATCTGCTCTCTGACAGGGACCTTTATCAACCAAAGACCTGGGAAGCAGAATCCCCAAAAATAAGGAAAGAAGTCAGGAATGTGGAGAAGAATCGACAGTTGCCTGGTTTTGAAATAAGAGTTTTTAAAAAAATCTTCATCTGGATTTTTTGATCGGACTATTATTATAGAGGTGGAGGTATCCGTGTGCATATCAGTCTATTGGTGAGTAAAAACGGCGAACTTGCAAAATTTTGGTCAATACCATGATGACCTTTGACAAGGTAAGGGGCTTTTCGGTGATTAAACAGAAGAACAAATGTCTGTGGGTAAGCATTTTGCAGGTTCCCAATTGACAGAATGGATCAAACTCGTTCAGTTTTCAGGCCCAAGCAGCATTTTTATCCAAGCAACAGTTCAAATGCTGCCAATTAACTTAAAACGGCACTTGAAGATTAAGGATCCATTTTAGCGTTAACAATATGAAACCAATCATATACTAAGAATTTCTTGTGTCAAGGAGATATATATATAACAGAGAGGCAATTGGGCGAGGGGGAGAGTCCACTGCTAGTTGAAAAAACGATGACAGGGAAGTGTCATCTGTGAAAGAAATATTGGGGTCTCACAAAAAATCTCCATGCTCTGCCTAAAAAGCTCTATCCATCAATAAAGGTACACAACACGCTGAGCAAATATTCTTGAAACCAGAAAACAACTGAGAAGGCATTTCAGACAGAGAAAGACGAGGGAATAAGATACAGAAATTGCAAGAGAGTCCATTCTGACTGAACTTTGAGAAAATAAATTTTAATTTTACTCTTAGTAATAATGGATTTATGCGTGGAATCTGTATTAGTGAAACCGCATATCAGGAAAATCTTGTTTTTTTTTCTGGAAAACGTATTTAGTTACAGAGAGATTGTTCAGTTTGTTAGCGATTTGTTCACTGTTAAAGTTAGAATCATAGAATACGTAGAGTAGGGAAACAGACCCTGTGGACGAACAAGGATAACACTGACCCTCCAAAGAGTAAACCACTCAAATGCATTCCTCTACAATATTGACTATATTTACCCCTGACTAACGCACCTAACTTACATATCCGTGAACACTATGGGCAATTTGGCATGCCCAATTCAAGTAACCTGCACATCATTGGATTGTGAGAGGAAACAGGAGCACGTGTTTGAGCCCACGCAGACACGAATAGAATGTGATAACTCCACATAGACAGTTGCCCAAGGTTGGAATCAAGCCTGGGTCTTTGGCACTATGAGGCAGCAGTGCTAGCCCCTGAGCCACGGTGTCACCCCTAAACAAGCAAATAGTACTTGTTAATTACAGAATGCGTGAAAGGATTCCATTTCATTGAAACATTCCTTTATAACAAACTGGGTTGTCAACAAGGAGGTGGGTTACATCACTTGTCACATTCTCTTCGCTGTGTGCATTGCTTTTAATTATCCGATGGATGTTGACTTCCACTTCATTATATTATACAGAGTTCGAAGTGGGTCAAGTGAATGATATATTGGTATATGGGGCATAGCAGGAAACATGTGTCTGTGTTTGAATAGGTTGGTGGTTTGAAGGAAAAACAATGCATTAATCCAATGGAGAGATTGCAAAGCTGAGGCACAGAGGAATCAGGCACCTGGATCACACACAAAAAAACACGTTGCGTGCACATCATAGGGAGGCAATATAAATTTTCAAACTTTTTGAAAGAGAATGCATTCAGAAGTAGGGAAGATATCCTACAGTTTCGTAGGGTACAGTGAGACCACAGTAGGAGAGCTGAGGGCCCAATGACATGAAAAGCAGTCCAGAGAAGATTCACTCAACTGATTCCTGTGAGGAGCATTTATCTCTGGGAGAACATTGTCAGATTGGCCTTGGATCAGTTGGGGTTTTACAAATGACGCATGATCTCTTTTAAACCCATAATATTCTGAGTAGTCTATTCAAGTTGATTGCTGAAACAATATTTCAATTTGTGCGAGAGATTTCCAGAAATGGATGGACTCCTGGAAATTGGAGAATATCCCAGTGAAGGAGTTCGTGATTGTTTTAACCATCTCAAAGGGTTCTGCGTCTGTGGGAACTTCCCTCCCAGAGAGTGATGAAAGGTAGGACAATGAATATTCTTAAGACACAGTCAGACAGTTTATCAGCTATGAATTATGAATTAATGTTATAGGGCATAGCCACAATCAAATCATCCATGATCTTATCACATGGCAGACTTGATTCAAGTTGTCCAATCACTTACTCCTGATCTTAGTTTCTTTGTTTCTATTGCCTTTGGATAATGACAAATAATGAAAGCATTCTCAACTGCAAAAAGGCTCTCCCTTTCAGAATGATGAGCACAATTTGCAAATGTGATTTTTAATCAGCACTGCGAAAGCACTCGTGGAAGTTTCATGGAGTTACAGAAAGATCAGATGCTTAGGTCAAAGTAAAAGCTTCATTAAAACTGCGTTAGAAATCAGACAGATTAGAATGGATGCCGTTAATTGAGCAGATTCCTGTCAGTTGTTCTTGTAAGGTGAATTCCGTTCGCAAGACCAGCATTTATTGCCTATGTCTAATTTCCATTCAGAATATGGTGGTGAACCCCAGTGATCCTCGGTGTGCAGGGACACTAACTGATATGTTTCAAAGAGAGCCACAGAATTCTAAATAAGCGACAGTGAAAGGACAATGATATTGATTCAAGCCAGGATGCTGTGTAATTTTGGAGATTGTATTCCTCACCACATGATCCTGACAGCGATGGAAAAAGTGGGACAATCTCTTGCTGTTCTTATTTTGGGGAATGTACAGAGTGATGTAGTTAAGGTCATTTCTGAGGGAGCCTGAAGTAGCATTTTGAACACAGAGCTGCACTCTCCTTTTAAGTACGCACTGTCAGTTCTGCATGTTTTATTTATAAACCTTGTGAATAATTTAGGATGAAAATGTGTTGCTGAAAATGCGCAGCAGGTCAGGCAGCATCCAAGGAGCAGGAGAATCGACGTTTCGGGCATAAGTCCTTCAGGAATGAGCAAAGTGTGTCAAGCAGGCTAAGATAAAAGGTAGGGAGGAGTGACTTGGGGGAGGGGCGTTGGAAATGCGATAGGTGGAAGGAGGTTAAGGTGAGGGTGATAGGCCAGAGTGGGGGTGGGGGCGAAGAGGTCAGGAAGAAGATTGCAGGTTAGGAAGGTGGTGCTGAGTTCGAGGGTTGGGACTAAAACAAGGTGGGGTGAGGGGAAATGAGGAAACTGGGGAAATCTGAGTTCATCCCTTGTGGTTGGAGGGTTCCTATGCGGAAGATGAGGCGCTCTTCCTCCAGCCGTCATGTTGCTATGGTCTGGCAATGGAGGAGTCCAAGGACCTGCATGTCCTTGGTGGAGTGGGAGGGGTAGTTGAAGTGTTGAGCCAGGGGGTGGTTGGGTTGGTTGGTCCGGGTGTCACAGAGGTGTTCTCTGAAACGTTCCTCAAGTAGGCGGCCTGTCACCCCAATATAGAGGAGGCCACATCAGGTGCAGCGGATGCAGTAAATGATATGTGTGAAGGTGCAGGTGAATTGGTGGCGGATATGGAAGGATCCCTTGGGGCCTAGCAATTGGACTTTCTCATTGCTCGGACTAAATCTAAAGTTGCCCAATCTCTAATGGATTGTGTTAAGTTAAATTTAAACTGAGGAGTTGTGGGTGGAATTAATTCCACATTTGTCATTGTATATTCCCACCTTTGAACTTATGATGGAGGGAAGGACATTGATGAAGCAGCTGGAGATGGCTTGGCCTGGGATATTTCGCTGCAGAACTGGGCCCTTGGAGTAGCTATGCAGTACTTGGAGGTGCATAGTAAAATAGGGCCACACACATTTTGTGTGTGGCAACTGTTTATTAAATCCTGATTGCAATATCATCTGGCGAACGTCCTCCCGACTGTTCGAATTTCAATCTATTTTATTTGAACAGATATTTCGAAGTCGCTGTATACCAGAGAACAGAAAGAGGTAATGGATGATTGTGACTTGTGTCCTTCATTGAATCAGATTGTCTTTACAGGCACCTAATGTTTTTATTGTGGGTCAGAGCACCGCAGAATTAATAGAGCACAGACAGAAGCCATTCAGTCCTTCGTACATTCACGAGCTCTCCAGCTATGCAATCAGAAAGCAGAAAGAGTTATTGGAGAGAGACAGAGAAAGAGAGAGAGAGAGAGAGAGAGAGAGAGAGAGAGAGAGAGAGAGAGAATGAAATAGAAAGAAAGAATGTGAAGGGAGATGAACAGAGAGGAGAGAAAATGGAGTGACAGAGTGAGGGAGAAATGAAGGGGTGTGAAATGGGGATGAAATTAGATAGATCAGGAGACAGCATGAGGAGACATAGACAGAACATGGAAGTTATATTTAAACATTTCCCCTGAACCAAAAGCTCTTTGTTTGGGAGCCACACCCTGTGAGCACCATGGTGATACTGGTTGATCCCAGATCATTTATCTTATATAATATCACAGAGTTGAGTGACTGACAGCTAAACAGAATCCAATAGACCAATTGACTGGCTCCAGAGAGAAGGTGGATTAATTTAAATAGACTGTGCCAATGGTAGCAGAACTGGTAACCCCCTGAGACACTGTGTGAGTGAGTGAGCCAGAGAATCTCAGTGAGTGGAATCACTGTCAGAGGGGAAATCAGCATCTCAGCTGTTGGTCAAGTAATGACTGAAAAGGTTTGCACACCACTTCCATGGTTTAGTAATCCACATTTCACTTCATATAGCTCGATATCATGAGTGTATTTTAACAATCTTATCTCTTTGTACATTTCATATTTTAGTTTGTCGAGAAAATCATTTTGTCGCTGTATTTTGTGTTGAATAAACGCATCTCATTTCTGGGGAAGAAAGGACCTGTCCTGATGGGACAGCCTTTATCAGATCCATGTTGGGACCAGAGTCCGAATGAATCGCTTAACTAGGGCGATAGACAGAGTTGGAAATGGAATAGGAGTGGGGGAACGGGAATCAGTTATGGGGGTAATTAGAAACCTGAATTAAAAGAGGAGGTAAGAGTGCAGAATTCAGGATAGATTATTAAAATCTCTTCCACAGACATAAATAGAATAGAGTATCTAGAAATGATTAACAAAGAAACTTCTGGCACACTGGAATACGAATGACAATGAGAGGAGAGATGGTTAATACAGGACTGACAGCGTTATATCTGAATGCATGCAGTATGAGGAATAGGGTAAATGAATTCGTGACCCAGAACGTAATTGGCAGGTATTGCGTGATGGGCATCACGGAGATATAGCTGCAAGGGGATCAGGATTGGGAGCTAAATATTCCAGGATATGCACCCTATCCAAAAGATACGCTGGTGGGCTGATGAGGTGGGGTTGTCTTATCAGTAAGAAATGAAATTAAATCAATAGCAAGAAATAACATAGGGTCAGATGGTGTAGCATCTGCATATGTAAAATTGAGGAAGCACAATGTTAAAGCAACGACAGTTGGTGTCTTATAGAGGCCTCCAAACAGTAGTGAGGAGCTGGGCCATCAGATATATCAGGAGATAGAAAAGATATGTAGGAAAAGCAAGCTTACAGTGATCATGGGCGATGTCAATATTCAGGGGGAATGGGAATATCAGATTGGTAGTGGATTGTAAGAACAGAATTTAATGAAATGTCTACAAGATTTTTTTTTGAATAGCTTGTGGTGCAATCCACGAGGGAACAGGCAATACTGGATTTAGTGCTGTGCGAAGAGGCAGACTAGATAAGGGATCTTAAATTGAAGCAAGCCGTCGGAAGCAGCGATCATAGCATGGTTGAATTTACACTACAATTTGAGAGGCAGAAGATAGAATCAGAGGCAACAGTACTTCAGCTGAATAAAGGCAACTGCAGAGGCATAAGGGAGAAGTTGGGTAGAATTGACTGGGAGAGTAGCCTTGCAGAAAAGACAGTAGAACAGCAATGGCTCTAAGGGTAATTTAGGAGACACAGCAGAGATACATTGCAAGGATAAAGAGGCATGGTACAGGGAGGATGAGGCAACCATGGCTGACGCGGGAAGTCACGGATAGTATCAAAGCAAAGGAGAGAAGTATGTAATGTGGTGAAGGGCAGTGTGAAACCAAAGTATTGGGAAGCTTATAAAGACCAACAGAGGGCAACAAAAATGTTTCAGGAGGGAGAAAATTAAATAACGAGGTAAGCTAGCCACTTAGATATATAAAGTGGAAAAGAGAGGCAAAAGTAGATATTGGAAATGATGCCAGAGAGGTCGTGTTGGGGAACAAAGGAATGGCTGAGGAACTTTGCGTCAGTCTTCACAGTGGAAGACACGATTACTTTTCCAAAAAAATCAACAGAGTGAGGGGAATAACGGAGTATGGTGGTCATCACCAAAGAGAACGGGTTGGAAAACTGAATAACCAGAATGCAGATCAATAATCTGGACCAGATGGACTACACCCAAGCCTTGTAAGCGAGATAGCTGAAGGTGTAGTGCAAGCGTTCGTTGTGATCTTTCAGGAATGACTAGAATCAGGAAAGGGCAAAGTGGACTGGAAAATCTCTAACGTGACACCCCGTTTAACAAGGGAGTAAGGCAGAAGACAGAAAATTACAGACTGGTTAACCTAACCTCAGTTATGGGTAAGATTCTGAAATCCATCATGAAGGATGGGATTTCTGAATACTTGGATGTAGATGGTAAAATAGGGCAGAGTCAGCATGGTTTCATCAAGGGGCCGTCATGCCTAACAAACATACTAGAATGTTTTGAGGAAGTACTGAGCAGATTGGGAGAGCCAATGGATATTATTACCTACACCTCAAGACGTCCTTTGACAAATTGCTACACTGGAGGTTATTGAGAAAGGGGACCCATGGTGTCAGAGGCAACGTGCTAGCATTGATTGAAGCCAGCAGAGAGTAACGGTAAAATGTGCCATCTCACGATGGCAGTCAGTGACAAGCATTGCCACAAGGCTCAGTGTTGGGAGCACCAAATTTCACCTTATAAAGCTAACGATCTAGATGAAGGAACAGAGGACACTTTGGCTAATTTTTAGTATTAGAATCACTAGAGTGTGGAAACAGCTCTTTTGGCAAAATAAGTCCTACACCAACCCTCCGAAGAGTAATCTAAGCAGACCAATAACGCAATATCTGGGCAATTTAGCATGCCCATTTCACCTAATCTTCACATGTTTGAACTGCAGCAGGAAACCAGAACACCCGCAGTTTGGGGAGAATACACAAACTCCAAACTAGCATTGACCCGAAGTGGGAATCGAACCTGTGTCCCTGACACTGTACTAACCACTAAGCCACCTTGCCACAGACAGCTTGATGTGCAAAAAGTACAAAAATATGAAGAGGGTCAGATTGCATTGAAGAGGTAGTGAGTTTGCGGAAAGTTGCTCCACCGATTCTCCTCAGCTTCCCAAACCTCTGTACTTGAACCCCACCTTTCCTACCACAACAAGGATAGGCCGCCATGGTCCTTAACTTCCACCCCACCAACCTCCAGATGGAATCGTCATCCTCAACTATTTCTGCCAGCTCCAGGCAGACCCTACCACCAAAGATATATTTCTCTCCCCACCCCTATCAGCATTCTGCGGAGGCCATTTCCTCCAAAACTCCCTCAGTAGTCCACGCCCCAACATCCCAACCAAGCCATCATCCACTCACAGCACCTTCCCTTGCCATCCCAAGTTGTGTAAAATGCGCGCCGACATCTTCCCCCTCAACTCCATCAAAGGCCCCAAAGGATCCTTCCACACCCCGTAGACATTGTACTTCGTCCATTGTTCCCTGTCTCCTTTACATTGAGGAGACAGGATGTCAACTTTTGGAACGTTTCAGGCAGCATCACTGGGACACACACACACACACACACACACACACACACACACACACACACAATGACCCTACCACCCTATGGCCGAAAACTTAAACTCTCCCTCCCAATCCGCCAAAGATATGCCAGTCTTGGGTCTACTCCACTGCCAAACCCAAGTCACCGAACACCTGGAGGAACAACATCTCATCTTTCACCCTAGGACTGTGCAACCACACGGTATCAATGTCAATTTCACCAATTTCGTCATCTCACCTTCACCACCTTATCTCACATCGAACACTCCAACTTCGCACTGTCCCTTTGAACTGTCCAATCTCTCCATCTTCCCTGTCCTTCACGATCATAATTCACCTTCGTCGAACTACTCTGTTCCACGCTGCATCCCCCCAGCCTCACCATCTCCTATTTATCTTTCAGCACACTTTTGCCCACCTTCCTCAATCCTGACAAAAAGCTTATGTCTGAAACGTCGCACTTCCTGCTCCTTGGATGTTGCGTGACTGGTTGTGCTTTTCTAGCACCACACTTCTGGGCTGTGATCTCTTGCATCTGCAGTCCTCACATTCGCCTGCAGAAGGATGTGGGCAGTTTGGGAGATTGGGTAAAGAACTGGTCAATAGAGTAGAGTGTGCAAAAGTGTATGGTCATGCTCTTTGCCAGAAAGACAAGAGGCATGGACTATTTTCAATATTAAGAGTAAAACCAGAAGTCTGAAGTGCAGAGACTTGGGAGTTCTAGTCCAGGAGTCTCTCAAGGTAGACTTGCAGGTTGTCAGTAGTAAGGAAAGCAAATACTATGATGCTATTCATTTCAAAAGGGTTTGAATATAAAAGCAGGGACATACTTCTGAGGCTGTATAAGGCTCTGGTCAGACTACATTTGGAGCATTGTGTGCAGTTTTGGGCCCCGTATCTCAGGAAGGATGTACTGATACTGCAGGATGTTCAGAGAAGATTCATAGGAATGGAAAGCTTAACATATGTGTAACATTTGAGGACTCTGGGTCAGTATCTGATGGAGTTTAGAATGATCTGGGGCATCTAATTGAAACTTGCCAAATACTGAATGACGTGGACAGACAGGATGTTGGAAAGATGTTTCTATTGATAGGAGAGACTAGGACTCGAGATCCCGGCATAAAGGGAAGACTTTTTAGAACAGAGATAAGGAGAAACTTCTTCAGCCAGAGAGTCGGGGATCTATGGAATTCACGGCCACAGAAGCTGGAGAGACCAGGTCATTACGTATATTTAAGACTGAGCTCGATAGGTTCTTGATTGTCAAGCAGACCAAGGGTTATGGGGAGAAAGCGGGAGAGTGATGTTGAGAAGCTTAACAGATATTATCAAATGGCGGAGCAGACTCAATGGGCAGAAAGGCCACATTTTTGCTCCTATGTCTTCTGATCTTATGGTTAATGTTGGCTGTCCTCATCCCTTACTATAGCTGCATCATGATTCTGACCTAATGATTTATAAAGAGGCACGTTCCAATACTGATGACTGGCAATCTCATTATCTCTCCCTCCAGTCGCAGCAGCCATTTCCGCCAATTCTCTCTGATTTCTGTCTCATCCCTAATGTCATAATCACACAGTAATTGAAGTCTAATAAATGATACTTGATAAGAGTTCATTGACATCAATAACATCAACAGCATGACCCTTACTTGCCCCTTCTCATCCTCAAATAACAATCTGAATTGTATTTGTCACGTACAATTCTCTGTTAACATATCCATGCAGTTTGCCTGTTATAATCCATGTTTTCTTAAGCACATTTTCCCATCAGATTTTGGACTATAAGAGTTAATTCATCAATATAATCACTGATCAATAATTTCAGGCTATAATTTCCATTTATAAATGGAGAAACTGGTTTATGTTCCAACAATTCTCTGTCATTCCTCTCCTATCCAAGGCAGATTGAAAGATTACACACAAACAATCTGCCATCTCCAGCATCCCTTCCCTCAGTCACTCCAACAGATCCCATGCGGACTGTGAAACCTTTAAACGTTATTTTGAATTTTAATAAAATTAATATTGAATTGAAAAGGGTTAACTGGAACTAATTGTTCACCGACTGTGATTATTGTCAATCTCTGTGGATTCTAATTATCCCAGTGGAGGGTTTCCATCTTTAAACAATAAATGGGCTCGCTCAATGTATTATCCCTTAGTGTGAGAGGGAGTATCACCGACAGCACTAATAGGGATCAGCAGCTCCAAAGGGAAGGGAGGAGAGATTAGAATCTGAGAACATTACAGTCGAATGTTCCAACAATGAACAAGATTTCTCCTGGCGTCTTTACTTTCTTTCTCAGCCTTGGATATCATTAGCATGGGGGATCCAGGAAATCCTTTGTATTATTCAAGGTGGTTACTATCCCATCCTCGCTATAGTTGGTCTTCCTAGTAAGTCATTCTCTTTGACTGTTAAATTGGGTTGAACTGAATTTCTGCTCATGATATGTAAATATTAGGAAATGGCAATCAATGTCTTCGGTTCCAATCAAAAATTCCTTTCCTTATAAAATATATAAAGGAAATTACTATTTACGAATTACTCACTGATATGCGAGAAGGAACCGGACTGTTCTCAAACTCCATAATCCTTTCTATCCTGCACAAATTTACATTTCCATATCCTCCCTACCCACCAATCCTTTCCAATACCACCATACCATTATGGTAGCCCAGTCACCTCCTCAGCCTCAGTGCAATTCCTGAATGAAACATCGTTTGTGTTTTTGTTAAATCCGAAGCAGCTGTTGCTTCAAGTCTCTTCAAACCACGAGTCCAGCACAAAATAATTGCACTTGAGATGTTTAACTTATTCTCTGCACAGAATCTATCAGATGTAAGACACTGTATAGTGCTCAAGTCAATGACGCGTAACCTACTGCCATCGAATAATAATCCATTGATATCTCATGAAAGAAATTGATATAATTAAAATGAAACCATTATCATTTGTGAGAAAAAGCCCATCTGCTTGCCTCATGTCCTTATGAGAAGACAATGGGTCATCCTTGCCTGGTCAGGTCTCCGTGTGACTGCAATCCCACAGCAATGTAGTTTACTCTTTACTGTCCTGTGGAACAGCTGAACCAGCCACCCAGTTTCAGATTGGTATAACGTGCTGGTCTGACCAGGGCTGCACACATCCCGTGAGGGAACAACAAAGGAAAGAGAGCTCCTTCCTCTGCGTGTTTACCATATTCCGAAAGCTCATTTCCATTGGGGTAGGTGACCATTCCTTGTTTTAGGTGTATTCTACATCTTTGAAGTTCTCCACAAGAGTGATGTTCATCTCCATCTCTGGTGTTGGCTTTATTGATGTTGATGTACAGACGGAAGGAACTTGTAAATTTCACGTCAGTCTCAGGGCATGGAGAAGGAATGGCTTTTTCACAACACAGGAAAGAAACAGAGACGGAAAAGTGATGGAATTCAATTATTATGATAATCTCTGAGAGTGTTGTTGAGGCAGTATTTAGGGCGTTGTAGGCAGATTTTCTCTCCTTCATAAGGAATGATCTCCGCGTCACAGAGAGAAAGTGAAAGAGTGTCAACAGACTAATCACTGGGATCATGGTACCATGAGGAGTGAGTGAAGATTAATCTGTAGCGCTGTGACAGAATAAGAGGTGATTGCATTGAAACTTGAGGGGAATGGACAAAAACTCATTATGTTCTAAACAGACACTAAGAACGTGATAAATTCCATTGTTTGGTTTTTTTACGGGGGTTATAATTCTCGATAGTTTAAGTGCATCTGAGAACGTTTCTCCAGTGTATCTGGAAAGAGAAACAGAGATAATGATTTAAATGTGGAGCATTTCTGATGAAGAACTCGAGTTTCTCAAGTCTAATCAAATTACAGGCCTGGTTTGCAAAACAGACTTTTTGAACTTTGAATTGTTCCAGCAGGAAGGGTCCATAACATATGTCAGTAGGATTCGAACCGACGCGAGGAAACACCAATGGATTTTTAATCCATCGCCTTAACCACTCGGCCATGACTACAGACAACAGCGCGCCCTGAGCATTGACCAAATCAGCCGTGATCTCATTGAAAGCTGCCGCTGACTTGAGTTAAATGTTTCCATCTCCATTCATACCTTTGCTGTCATTTGTAAGGTGCGAGACACCAATGTAAAAGAAGAAAAGGACAAAGTTAGGAAAAGATATTTGCAGCAAAATTGAGTCAAAATTATTTATTGAAAGGAAAATCACACTTGGCAATTTGCTAGATCTCTTTGCGAACATGACTAGCAGAGGTAATCAAGGGAGCTATTGATCTGAGTATTCTTGGACATGAAACAAACAAAGGTTAGTGACATTCATTTCTTTTTTTAGCGAACGAAATGGTCTTTCCTGATGGTTACAATGAAAGAGATGGTTCCCAATAAAAGACAGATATTAAGTCGCTTGTAGATATACTTCAATGTGATACGATTCATTTTCAGCCCCTAATTACTCCAGAGATGGAGGGGGTGAGTTACTTTTCTTCACTCTTAAACTCCACAGCATGGAGGTACAGACATGAAACCGCTAGAGATGGAGTTCTTGAATTGGGAACCAGCGACACTGAAGGAACTAGACAAAAGTGAGGACTGCAGATGCTGGAAACCTGATTTTAGATCAGAAAATGCTGGAAAAGCACAGCAGCATCCGAGGAGCAGGAAAGTCGATGTTTCTGTTGCCAGTCTTTCTGCGTTCCACAAACAATTTTCGTTTTTGGCTCAGATTTCCAGCAACTGCAGCAATTTGTACTATGTTAACATTCATAATGTTTTGGACAAAACCAATGACCTGCCAGCATCGGAAAATCGGCAGAAGTACTGGTACACCGATATGTTAGCTGAACAATACAACCATTCCATGAGCGGGAATACGATCCGGACCACGGTGCTGAGAGTACCGAATCCTCACAAGTAAATAACAAGACAAGGCGATAGATACTATCGTATTTGGTGTAAATAAAACACCCTTTATGAACATTTTCATTGCAGATTATTTTCAACTTGTCTTCGTAGATTTACAAAGTGGGAAAAGGTCATTCCGCCTGTGTGCATCGCAGCTAATCAGAGAGCCATCTATTCCAGTCGCAGTTTCCAACTTTGGCCCGAAGTCTCGTGTGTTCCAATGTTCCCAGGGGAAATGTCAATGACTTTATCCTGTGTTCTTAAATGGCACAATAATGGGGCAGATGTGTGACCTTTGCACAACGACTTTTAACTCTTTTGAGGAACTCATGCTCATTTTCACCCACAAAGAAAGATACCCCCAAACCCACAGAGGGCTCCGTTGTGGTGAGCTGGAATTTGAAATGGACAATAGGACAAATGCAAGTTTTAAATGCGGAAGCACAGAAGCGACGTCCCGGCAGGACTTCACAGGGGAGCGTCAACGTGGGGCACGGTTAAAGTGAGACATTCCCCTCGAGCCAAATAGGACTCGAACCTACAATCTTCTGATCCGAAGTCAGACGCGTTATCCATTACGCCACTGGCCCAAGGGAAACGTGGTTTCTTGGCAGAATGTCGATATGTAATGCCATGGACTTTCACGGAATCAGAATTAAAAAGGTGAACAAGCAGCGAAGATAATCACCAACACTGTTTCCAATTTGTGAAGCAGTGCCTTTCACTGGCAAAGGAGAAACATTTGTCCTCAGCTGCCTGCTTCAGGGTCGCCTCCTTCTCTGCTGGAAGTGTCCATCGTTTTATTCACAGTCACGACGCGATTTCATGATCCACTCCAGTGAAAACGTGTCATGGTGTCGTCCAAGCAAGACCCTGCCGAAACTCAGCGAGAGACATCTGGTCATTTCGAGCTCAGGATGTGGAATTAGACGGGATACGTGACACCTTTTATTGGCGCCGCCACTTCACTGCAAATTAGCGGCTCCAAACGAGACGTTGTTAGCATCAGCTTGATTTGAACCTTCCTGCAATGCATTCGCTTAACCACTTGGCAATGACTACATACAGCACCGCACCCTTGAGCATTGACCAAATCAGCCGTGATCTCATTGAAAGCTGCCGCTGACTTGATGAGTTAAATGCTTCCATCTCCTTTCATACCTTTGCTGTCATTTGTAAGGTGCGAGACACCAATGTAAAAGAAGAAAAACACAAAGTTAGGAAAAGCTATTTGCAGCAAAATTGAGCCAAAATTATTCTTTGAAAGGAGCTGTTGATCTGAGTATTCTTGGACATGAAACAAACAAAGGTTAATGACATATTCATTTCTTTTTCTGGCGAAAGAACTGGTCTTTCCAGATGGTCACAATGACAGAGATTTTTCCCAATTAAAGAAGGCAAATAAGTCCCATCTCACGCTGACACCATCGTGAGCGCTGCTGTTTCACAATGCCACCGAGTCAGGGTCAATTCCAGACTCAAGCAACTGAATGTGTGGAGTTTGCACATTCTCCCCGTGGCTGCGTGCGCTTGCTAAGGTTTTCTCCCACAGTCCAAAAATGTACCGGTTAGTTGAAATGGCCGTGCTAAATTGACGGGGTTAAAGGAGAGGAATGGATTTGGGCTCGGGCGGGTCGGTGTGGAGTTGCTGGGCCGAAGGGCCTGTTTGCACATTGTAAGTATTCTAATCTACAGTAATCAATGACCAAGGTCCGGCAAACGTTGTTCGATGGGGCATATATAACTTTTCGATTGTTTTTCTTCAAAGTTTCTTTACAATTCAAACGGGAGAGGAAGAAGGGAAATTAATGTCTCCCATAATTCTTGCCTTCTTTTATCATTCACAGGCGGTATTTTTTCCTGTACTTTTTTTTACACTGTGGTTACTGTTAGTGTTCTTGTAAGCCACAGCGGCTGGTTTCCTCTTTCCTCAATGTTCCTCATCTCTACCCAAACACACTTTCCATCCTTATCTCCTGAATCAAAGTAATCTCTAACCATTGCATAATTGTCACGGAAACTGGGCTTTTCACACGCCTGTGTATGTCATTTCCCAATATTAATTGATCGTTTACTGTGTTGCAATTGCGCACGAGAAGAGGAAAATAAAATAGAGGCCGGTGGTCCTAGGTTTCAAACACACGTAATTGCAGCTAAAACGCAGATTACTGCACACAATGCGATCACAGAAGCATGCACCGAACCGTCAGGAAGCACACAATAAGTACAATGCTGGATGTCATGTCAGGAACAGGACTAGAAACACAACAGAAATACGTCTCTTGGGTACTATTTTGGACGTATTTCTCAATGAGCTATCGTGTTTTACATATGTTCCATCGGGAGTTACCTCACACAAGGCAGTAAGCAGTGCTGCAGATGGTCATATAATCCGAGTTCCAAGTCCCGGAGTCAGAGACACTCAGTGCCCTGTGTGTACCTACAAGGAACAGCTGTGAATGGGGTTTACAGGGTAACTGAATTGCATGAATGCAGCTCGATGGTCGTCTGTCTGCTTCTCCTCTATAGTTTTCTGTGCAGTCCCTGCGTGTAATCTTGTCAACTACGTATGTCCGGCACAAGATGGGCATTGGTCACTTGTCTCTGAGAGAGGCTGTTGGTTTATGTGTTGTCATAATTCCGAGTGTAAGGAGGAATCTGGCTGTCAGTTCCCAGAAACTTACTTGAATAAATGGAAGCGTGCTTTTTAACTTGCCGCGTGGCATATACTCGTTGCAAAGTTCGTGCACTGCGAATCAAGTTGCGGGACTATCCAATTTTGGCAAAGAATTTGTGTTGCAGTCACGAGTTGCCACGACCAGCTGTCCCTAATAGCATTACGGACAAATGGCAATAACTACAAATTCGATTAGAGCAGCACAAGGTTAATCTGACAGGGCAAACAGAAGGCAGCCAGAAGATTTCTGGGTGTACGGCAATCGCCCAAGGTACCTTTTCATATGAAAGTCTGTGCATCAGTAGAATCTGGGACCCAAGTAGTTTGTGTTGGTTATTCATATTTCAGACAACTTGCGTTGTTCCCCGTTTACTCTGAAAGTGAATAGACATAGTTATTTCACCGTTATTTCGAAAGAAGATCCTGCATTGAATCTGTTCTCCGTTCTTTGATGCTGTGGCGAAAAGGTGGGCAATCGTGATGTGAAACGTTGCTATACTTTCATTTCCTTCATTACTGTCCTGGTGAGGGAGAAAGGTGATTGGCTCTCTCGATCAGATGGGGGCACCGGCGCTTTGATGGCCTAATTTAATCACGGAAGTAATTGGAAATGTTCACTTTTAATGGTTCGTTGTTGTGTTTTGTTTTATGATACTTGAGCGCTTTCTGGGACTTGGCAATACACTAAATCTCCAGTGGGTTTGGAATTGCCTCGCTGTTATTTGTGCGAGCAGTTCATGTCAGAGACGACTTACAGTGCCTCACAGACAGCACTTAAGCTTCGGTGTGTCTGATCATGGTACTGCCTTTTCAGTTTTGATTCTGTCCCACGTTAAGAGCTTTGAGTTTTTGGATTCGCTGGAGAGCAAAGTGGGTAATGCGATATGTGAGGTATTTTTCTTCAGCCAAAATCTTTGATGGCGAACTTGGGAAAGTGTCAAGAAGAATGTCATTGGCAGCAAATATCCGGAAAACCTTCATCTCTGGATTGGTTGGGCTCATCCACCCCCCAAACAAAATAGCCAAACTCGCTGGCTGAGTTACAAACATCATGCGGTTTTTTGCAAATGGTGTCTTCAAACTGTTGCCGGTGGCTGGAGCATCTCAGACTTGTCGAGCATGGAAACAAATCCCGCGATCCAACTTGCCCTTGCTGAATAGATAACCGAAATTAATCAATACATTTCTGCCAATATTTGTGCCTTATCTCTCCGAGGTCTTCCTGTCTATACACCCATTCAGATGCCTTGGAAATGTTGTGAGTGCACCAGACTCTGCCACGAAATGTGGCAATTCATTCCACACACACAAAAGGTCTCTGTGAAAAACATGTGTCCCTCACATGCCTTTTAAAATTTTCCTCTCTCACATTAAACGTTTGCTACGTAGCTTTGAACTCGCGTGTCTTGTGAAGAAGTGTTCCCTGACTATTTACTCTGTCTGTCTTTCTCATGATTTTATAAGCTTCTGTGAGGCCATCTCTAAGCACTGAAGCTCCTGGGAAACTGACGAAGCCTATTCAGTTTCGTTCTCATGTCCAAGCAGTGCAAACCTTGCAAATCCTTGTAAAGGTTTTCTAAACGTACACTTACAAGAAGTGTGTCCAGCTGCAGCACTTGTTTGATTCGCGTGGCCACTCTGGAGCTGCGGGTGGACTCACTGTGGAGTATCAGCAATTCTGCAGAGTTATGTTGCCTCCCCGGTACTCAGGCCAGGGATGTCGCCCATTGGCTGAAGTGCATTCGAAAAGGGGATCGTGAACAGTCAGTTGTCTTGGTGCATACAGGCACCAACGAAAAAAAAACGAGATGAGGACCTGCAGGGAGAATTCAAGGAGCTAGGAGAGAAATTAAAGAGGAGGACTTCAAAGGTAGTAATCTCGGGATTACTGCTGGTGCCATGTGACTGCCAGCGTAGAAATGAATAAAAAAACGGCACGGTGAACACGTGAGTTGAGGAATGGTGCTGCAGGACGGGTTTCAGATTTGTTGGATTTTGTGACCAGTTCTGGGGAATGTGGAACGATAAGAAAATTGACGATCTACATCTGAACCAGGCGGGAATGTATGTCCTTTCGGAAGTTTTTGCTACTGCTGTTGGGGAGGTTTTATACTAATGTGGCAGGGGGCTGGGAACCACAAGAGTAAACAAGTTGGCAGTGAGATGGAGGGCATGGTTGGCAACCAAATGTGCTAGGATATAGACGCTTCAGGCGGGACAGGGAGTAAAGTAAAAGGGGAAGGAGTTGCATTGCTGGTCAGGGTTGATATCATGGCTGTGCGAAAGGAGGACACCATGTATGGCTTGGGTCGTGAGACACTATGGATGGAGCAGTGAAATAAGAAGGGTGAGGTTCGGTTTTTGGGGCTGTATTACAGTGAGCGTGAGGTGTAAGAAAAAAATAGTTAAGCAGATCATGGAAAGACGTAGAGGCAATAATTTAGTGTTGATTGGAGATTTCCGTTTTCCCAACATTGACCGGGATACTCTTAGCGTCAGAGGTCTGGATGGGATACCATTTGTAAGAAGCCTCCAGGTGAGTTTTCTGGAGCGGTATATCAATAGTCCGACGACGGAACATGCAATATTGGAACTGATATTGGGGAATAGGCCAGGGCTGGTGATAGCAGTTGCCGTGGGTGATTTCTTTGGGAAGTGTCCAATATTCTGTAAGTTTTAGAATACTCATTGACAAAGATGAGAGTGGTCCTGAGGAAAGAGTACGAAACTGGGCCAAAGCTAATTATATCAAAATTATGCAGGAGGTCGGAAATGTGGATTGGACACAACTATTTGTAGGAAAGTACACAGTTCATATGTGTCAGGCTTTCAAAGATAGGTTAAATATAGTGCAGGATAGGCATGTCCCGTTGAAGGCAAAGAATTTGAGAGGCAATATTCGTGAACTGTTGATGACAGGACAATTGTACAACTCGCCAAGAGGAAAAGGGAAGCATACATAATGCCTCGGCAGATAACAACATAATGGTCCCTGGAGGAACATGAGAAGAGTAGAACAAGTCTTAAACGAGGAATCAAGGGTGTTAAAAGGGGTCATAAAACAACTTCACGCTAGCACAATTAAGGAGAATCCTAAAGCCTATTATTCATATATAAGAAGCAAGCGGGTAACCAGAGAAAGGATTGGGACACTAAAGAAAAATTAAGGAAGGCTGTATGTCAAATCTGAGAGAGTGGGTATGATTCTGAATGTTTATTTTGCATCAGTGTTCACTGAGGAGAGGAACATGATGAATGTTGAGTCTAGAGGAAGACATTTGATTAATCTGGATCATGTTGACATAAATAGGGAAGCTGTGTTGGGCAGGCTAGGAGTAATTAATGTTGACAAATCCCCAGGAACGGATGGGATCTATTCCTGGTTCCTGAGTGATGTGAGAGAGGAAATAGCTGGGGCCCTGACAGATATCTTCGTGGCATCCTTCAGCACAGGTGAAGTTCTGGCCGACTGGAACGTTGCTCATATTGTCCCCTGTAAAAGAAGGATAGTAGTGATATTCCGGATAACTACAGAACAATGGGCCTAACATCAGTGTTGGGAAAGTTGCTGGAGAAGGTACTGAGGGACAGGATCTATTCATATTTAGAAAATAATGTGCATATCAGTGAGAGACATAGAGTTTTTCGGGGAAGTGCCCAAGTTGATAGATGAAGGAAAGGCTGTTGATGTCATATACATGCACTACAGCAAGGAGTTAGATAAGGTTCCCCATGGTAACCAAATACAGAACGTAAAGTAACATGGTGTGCAGGGTGTTCTAGACAGGTGGATAAAGAATTAGTTGAGCAATAGGAGACAGAGTGGCAGTTGAATGGAGTTTCTGGAAATGGAGAAAGATGACCAGTAGTGCTCCACAGGGGTCAGTGTTGTGGTCACTGTTGTTTGTGATATACTTAAATGATCTGGAAGAGAGCACTGTTGCAATGATCAGAAAGTTTGCAGATGACACGAAGATTTCTGGACTAGCAGAAATTATAAGTGACTATTAAAGAATACAGGAGGATAGAGATATACTGGAAAGTTGCGCGGAAATGTGGCAGCTGGAGTTCAAAACAGACAAATGTGAGGTGACGCATTTCGGTCAGTCTAATTGTAGATGGGGTTATACAATGAACGGAAGAGCTTTGGGGGAAAAAAAGTTGATGGACAGAGAGATCTGTGAGTGCAGGTCCATTATACACTGAAGGTTGCTGCACAGGTAGATAGAATAGTCAAGCAGGCATATAGTATGCTTGGCTTCATTGGCTGGGGTATTGAATAAAATGGCTGGCAAGTCATGTTAAAATTGAACAATACATTGGTCTGGCCACACTTAGAATACTGTGTAAATTTGTGGTCGCCACATTACCAAAAGGATGTGGACGCTTTGGAGAGGGCGTGTAAAAGGTTTAAGCGGATGTTGCCTCATATGGGTGGTGCAACCTGGGAAGAGATGTTGAGTAGGTTAGGTTTGTTTTCATTAGAAAAAAGGAAAGTTTGAGGGAGACCTTTTTGAGGTTTACAAAATCATGAAGGGTACAGACAGGGTAGATAGAGAAAAGTTTTATTTACCACATTGAAGGATTAAATATCGACAGGTAAAACTTTCAAGGTGAGATGTGAAAAGTTTAAGAGGGATACACGCGGCAACTACTTGACACAGCGGGTGGTGGGTGTCTGGAACGCGTTCCCAGCAGAGACGGGAGAGGTAATCACGGTAGATTCATTTAAGAGGCGTCTGAACAGATGCATGAGTAGGTGGGGAGCAGAGGGATACAGATGCTTAGGAATTGGGTAACAGGTTTAAACAGTAGATTTGTATCGGCTCAGGCTTGAATGGATGAACGGCCTGTTCCTTGTCTGTACATTTTTATTGGTCTTTCTTCTTAAATTATGCCAATTTCATTACAAGTTTTGCGAGGTCTAAGTGTCTGAAGTGAATCCATGCCGAAACACTAGTCATAACAAACCTGAGTGTTGGCTTTTGTGTGGTAGCGTGGTTGAGCCGTCTAATGTGCTGGATTTTAAGCTTCAGTTTCTATCGAATCGTGGCTTCAAATACCAGCATTGTCAGTGGGCAACTATGTAGAGATGTATGTGAGAGAACTTCACATGTGTGGATGCCTTTTAATTTGTGTCTTTGCAACTCCTCAGCGTGCTTACCCTCTCGTTGATAAAATTAGCGACCGTCTCTAAAAACAACGCAAGTTCCTGCTGTCGGACAGATCCTCACATCCCGTCGACAACTTTGCTTTTGGATATCTGCGTTGCCAGTTTCTGTATCTCAAATGGTCAGCGCAGTTGGCTGAAATGTTGGTGGTTCGAGCCCACCCAGGGAATAAGCCTCAAATATTTCAGCACAAGCATTTACCGCGACCATGTATTGACATTGTAACCAGGAAAACTCATCCATGATTCACCCCAAGTCCGCAGGGAGTGAGACGTTTTCACGCAGCAGAATACGACATCACTTTCTCCAAGCTCCCGATGCCAACAGAAAGCGGCCGCTGCAGCTTCAATCAGCGGCTTTCTGCCAAGCCATGGGAAACAACTCGTGGAAACTGCTCCCTTAGGAACAGCTCTTTCCGTGTGAAAGGAGCAAAACTTTCACTTTAAATTGGAAAGGGCTTCAGGACATTGGAATGTTGCTCCAGTTCTTGGAACGGGTTATAAGTTAAACTCCAGACTTGAAAATAAGAAGTGGTAAAGGTCTTAGGTAGAAAGAACAAAGAAAGTGTTGATTGAGACGACTCTGTCTCGTCAGCAGATGGGAAATACCCAAAACTGTAAACGGAAATGATTTGGTTTCCTTAGGCAATTTCCCGACTGATTTACTGTCTGCCAGAGAGATTGAAAATCACATCAGCGACATAAAGGTGAAGGTAAAAATATGAAGATATTAAGGTTGAACCTTAAATCCCGGGATAAGTGCAGAATAGATTGTAATGCTTTGAAGGAATAACTGAAGTGAAAGGTGTGAATGATATTTTTTGTGATTAGGAAGAATTAACTGGATCCTAACAAATTGCTGATGAATTATGCTCGCAATGTAATAGCAAACTAATCCACAGTGCACCGTGCTTGGTTAGCTCAGTCGGTGCAGTGTGAGATGCTTAATCTGAGGGTGGTGGGTGCAAGCCTCACAATGGGCGCTTTCACTGCTTAACACAATTCCGGCTCATCCTTCCACGTGCAGTATTCTTGCTGCTTTCATTGACACATCTGTCCGCCTGCTTTTGATCACACCCAAAGTGCACCACCCAAAGTGTTCAAAGGCACGGAAAGCGAATGGCCACTTGCGAAGGGTCTGACAGAGACGGATCAATGTCACATGGGTCCTGAACCAATTTTCAGTGATTCAGATTGTTCTGATGGAAACCGAAGGGTACTCTCCCTCGACGTTTTCCAATTGTTCTTCTTGTGTTTAACGTAATGAACAGTATATTGTCAGTAACGTGAGTGGAGGTGCGGCAGGATCGTGAGGTTTCAGTGTGGGACATTGACACAGTAAGTCAAATATCCCCAGAGCACGGGAGTTGTTTGGTCCAGGATCACTGCCATCTTCTGTTTCTAAACCAACAAATGAAATTACTGGAAAATCTCAGCTGGTCTGGTAGCATCTTGGAAATATAATTCGATTTAAGACTTCGGGACTAGTGACACTTCTTTTCCATGTCCATCTCCACCTGCTTTTGCACACCCTTCATTTTTATTGAATGTCTTCTGACTTCCAACTTTATATTCAGCTTCTCTTTTATTACTTCCTCTCCAAACATTTTCCCAGTCTCCAATTTTGTATCAAACCTGTTCCATCTTTCACATTGCCCAGGATATGGAACTGAACAAATAACTATGTTTCTATTTCCTTAGATAGCAGATGGCCAGAGATTGGAAGGCAGTGTTGTTCCGAAAACTCATCCGTGATTCACCCCGAGTCCACAGGGAGCAAGACAGTTACACGCAGCAGAATACGACACCATGTTCTCCAATTCCCCCGATGCCAACTGAAAGCGGCCACTGCAGGTTCAATCAGGGCTTCCTGCCAAACCCTGGGACACAGCTCGTGGAAACTCCTTTCTCATTAACCGCTCTTCCCGTGGGAAAGGAACAAAACTTCCATTTTAAATTGGAAACGGCTTCAGGAGATTGGAAGGTTGCTCCTGTTCTTGGAACGTGTTATAAACAAAACTCCTGTCTTGAAAATAAGAAGTGGTAAACGGTTTAGGCAGGAAGAACGAAGTAAATGTTGATTGTGAGGACTCTGTCTCGTCAGCAGATGGGAAACTCCCAATACTGTAAACGGAAATGATTGGGTTTTCTAAGGTAATTTTCCGACTGATTTACTGTCTGCCAGAGTGACTGGAAATCACTTCGTATGAAAATATTCGGGTTGAATCTTAAATGCTGGGACAAGTGTTAAATAGTTTGTAATGTTTTGAAGAAATAACAAAAGTGAAAGATGTGAATTATGTTCTTTGTGATTGGGAGGAATGAGCTGGATCTTTGCAAATTGCTGTGCCAGGTGAATTGTTCTCAGAATAAAATAGCAAACTAATTCGTCGTGTGCCAAGCCTGGATATCTCAGTTCGGTGAAATGTGAGGTTTTTAATCAGAGAGTCGTGCGTCCAAGCCCCATAATAGTCGTTTTCACTGTTTAATAGAGTTCCAGCTCTTCGTTCCACATGCAGAATTGCAAACCAACGCTGGTGGAGCATTCTTGTTGCTTTCGTGGACACATATGTCCTCCTGCTTTGATCACATGTCGGTTTCTGAGTGAAAACTGTCTGCACTTTACTGGAAGCGCCAGAGACAACTTTATCAGTGCAGCTGAAAATACTATGAATGATGTCCATTTCAAAACGTGAGATTCCACTACATCCGTGCACCAACCCAAGTGTTCAAAGACACAGAACGCGAATGGCCATTTGTTAGTGGTCTGACAGAGACGGCTTAATGTCTCATTGGTCCTGAACAACAATTAACTGATTCAGAATGTGCTGATGGAACGGAACGGAGCTCTCCCTCAACGTTTTGCAATTGTTCTTGTTGTGTGCTCATGTAAGTTTATGTAATGAACAGTTTATTGCAGGTAACGAGGGTGGGGGTGGGGAAGGAGTCTGAGGTTTCAGTGTGGGACAAACGTGATCTGATCCAACGGGTAAGTCAAATATTCCTAGAACATGGGAGAGCTGATTGGTCCAGGAACACTCCCATCTTCTGTTTCAGAATCAAGAAATGAAATTGCTGGAAACTCTCACCAGGTCCGGTCGCATCTTGAAAATGAAAACCGAATGAGATTTCAAGACTGATAAACTTTTTTTTCCATCTTCATGTCACTCTCCCATTCTACAAAATTCCTTTTTATTGAATTTGTCCTGACTTCAAATTTTATATTCAGCTTCACATTTATTGCTTCCTCTCCAAACATTTTCCCAGTCTCTAAAATTGTATCATGCTTGTTCTATCTCTCACTTTGCCCAGGACTTCCAACTGAACAAATAACTCTGTTTCTATTTCCTTAGATACCAGATGGCAAGAGATTGGAAGACATAGGAGGATGGTTAGCGCTTTCAGAATATCTAGTCTGCTTCGCCATTCGATCTTGGCTAATATCGTTCTTAACCCCATTCTCCAGTCCTCTCCCTGAACACTTACTCCCCAGTTTTAGGATCCAGTCTTTTTTCCCAGAGTGGGTCCTAATCCGACTCAAAACCCTCCACATGTGTTGGCAGCTGTTACACCGTATCTACGTGTCATCAACCTCAGTTTCAGTGATTCTCGGCAAACACGAACTGTTCTGAGCAGCTCGATCGGGTCTGTGGCCCCACTGTGATCCTGTGGGGGAGCAGTAATCATCTTCATCTCCTACAGAAAGGATCGGCACTTCAAAAAAAATCGGACAGAAAGAAAGATAGGCTTGTGTGTTAAGATATGTGGAGGTAATTGCTTTCTGAGCTGGCTAGTAAACCTTACTCTGTATATTCCCGCACATTCTAGCTGTTGTGGCGAAAGGGAATACAAGTCCAATTAATTGCCATCTACACTTTTATTCGATATGTATTCTTCCTTGTTCTGAATATGCAGGGATGTTTCCAGCACTGATGGTCACCATTTCTAAGAGTGCATGCCGCAAGCCCTGATATTTACTGGAGAGTAGCCGTATCAGTTTGTGCGAAAGTGGCCCATGACAAAGCTTAGAAGAAACATTGTTTTTCCCTCTTTACGGACGACAGTCTTTCATATCATGATCGATGGGGCTTTATTGCATATTCATCAACAAGCCTTGTTTTGAATTTTCCCACCAAATGCTACTGTAGCGGTGGAAAGAATATAATTCCGAATACCTGCTGCGTGAATTTCATTTTCAAATTTCTATTCGCAGTGTCCCTCATGTGTGGCGATGTTTATATCACTGCTGGCCATCCTGTTTAAGAGTGCAGTTACATATGTTCCTCTGTCTTGGCGCTGCAGGCAAAATTGTCTGCGCCTTTTCAGCCAATATTTCCTGGATATTTCTACATGGTATTCTTTATTTTTTCAGTCATGTCCACTTTAAGGACACAGTTACCGGGCACTGATCCTTTCTGTAACAACAGTACCGCATTTGCTTTACATGCGAAGGTGGCCTGGATCAGTAACAAGGAGAGCATTCATTTCCTTCTGTCACAGCGAACACTGGATTCATGATGTTAGTCTCTGTCAAATGCATCCGAAAATGTGCTCTGAAAGTTTCATTTGAACGCTGTCTGGCGTTTCTCAACGTATGTCAACCAAAACCAGAAATCCTCTTTCATTGTTTGGAGCAGTTCACATATTCGAGTTTCGAAGCAGCAGACACGGATACAGTTCATTCAGAATGAAAAGATTTACAGGCACAGATGAACTATCGACTCTTGTTCTCATACTGTGTCTAATATTACCGTGTGGCCTGAAGTCTAAGCCATGTTGTAACTGAAAATGAGGAGATCACAGACAGGCTGCCAAATGACAGTATGTACTTTGTTTTCTTGTTCTCACAGAGTTCCAGGAAAGTATGACAGCGAGGGAGAGGAATGCAAGTCAAGTGCAGCTCTGGTGAAACACCTTCTGTCTGATTCAGTCATCAACAAGAAACGTGAATGTGACTAAAGCGGGAAACCTTTTCACAACTCGAACAAAGAGCAATCACGAACAGTGACCACCTCTTTGACATCTCAGATCGCCTTTGACCTTCCCTGAATATGTGTAGGAACTAATTTTTGCACACCTCAAAGTGAGAACTGTTTGATTTACCGACCATAAGTGAGTCACATGTCCTTGATTCCCACATAGGTTTCCAACTCAGCTTGCAGCCAGGTGGCAGTTGCTCATGGCTCTGCTGGATAATGCACTATTATGGAGAATTAACATGAAAGTTGGAACTCTTATTGGCTCTGGGTTTCGAATAATCTTGCTACGTGTTCTGCCATTCTCGGATTCCAGTGCTAAACCAGTTTTTCAGTTCATCTGAGCAGCAGGAGAGTCGGCGTTTCTGGCAGGAGAAGAATTCATCATCTCCAGTAATCACTTTATCTGAGGAGAGAAAATGAACTAAGTTTCACACAGCGACTAATCGGGACTGCATTCCGTTTCAGCATGGCAGCAGATATGGGCTAGCAAATTCAAAGCCAGATTTGCTGATGAGAACAACAAGCACGACCGCTCAGATAGAGCAATTCCTTCCCACCGCTTATTCTGCAGAACTGGTACAGTTGCTGTGAGTATGCTGCAGGGTATCATCAGGTACATGCTCTTGGGTTTCCGGTTTTGGCCTGTGTGCTCGCGTGGCTGAGCAAGCTGAGACTCTATTTTCCGATTCCACTTCTCAAGAAGGCTTGTGTTTGTATCCCTGGGCGGCCACGTGTGCTAATAGATTAAGTTTGTAACGTTTTGCAGGGATGAGCTGTGTTAAAGTTGAACAGAAAAAAAACAGTCATTTCTTCTAACCCGGCTGTGATGTGGCACAGCAGAAAACAAACAACATGTCAGTGCCCACGCTGGTTTCCCCTTCTGCTGTAGTTGTTACGTTCCCCTCCAGCTCGTAAGGCCACCAGCATAATATGCGACTTAAAAACAGGCTGCGCCAATCTTTCATATTCCAGACAATTTGCATTTTTCACCGTTTCTCTGAAAGTGAATGGAGATATTTATTTCCCTGTTGATGTGAAATTAGGTTCTACATTGAATCTGCTCTCAGTTTTCTGTTGTTATTGCGAAAAGGAGGGAAATTGCGAAAGGAAATTTGGTTACTTTTCCCTAACTTCCTTAATGTCTGTCCTGTTGAGAGAGGCTGGTGATTGGTCCTCTCGATCCAGTGGAGACATCAGCCCAATTGTTCACCTCATCTAATCGAGACTGTAATTGGTAATCTTCACTTTTCATGGTTCATTGTTAGTCAGTTCTGATTCATGTTACTGGAGCACTTTCCTGGAAGTATTGGTGCTCTAAGGCGCCAGTACGTTGAAAGCAGCATTTGGAATTGCCTCGCTGCAATTTGTGTGAGTAGCTCATGACCCAGACAACTCGCTCTGCCTCACAGACAGCATTCATGTGTCCGTGTGTCTGAAAATATGTTCTCTTTGTCAGTTCTGCTTCTTTTCATGAGTTGTCAGTTTTTGGTTTCCCTGGAGACACACACACAGAGAAAGACCCACATGCACACATATATTTCGTGTGGTGAATTTTTTTGGTACTTTCAGAGTTACATTGCACTTTGCTCAGAAACCACATACATTCATGTAGAACTCTGAGCTGAAAAACTGCATGAAATTATGTAAAACTCTGTTATCTCACTCTTTGGATTGGAATCAATGTAAGCATCAGGTCATAGACACAGAACTCAGGGGGCTAACACCTTCAACATATTGTCTCGCTATTACCATTGTTAACAGCTAACCCGAGAATGCAACTTTTTTAAAAAAGGGTTTTGTTATTTACACATAGAATACAGTGATAGTTTCACTTCTTTCAACAGATGAAAGGCTTAACAGACAATCAATTCTTCAATGTATAATTTCAGTTACATCACACTGCAAATTTTTGCTATAAATTCTGTGTTACGATCGAGCCCTCCACAAACACCTGATGAACGAGAATCGCTCCGAAAGATAGTGTGCTTCCAATTAAACCTGTTGGACGATAACCTGGTGTTGTGAGATTTTTGACTTGGTATACCCCAGTCCAACACCGGCATCTCGGAATCACAACTTATTCTCGACAGCTTGCAAGTTTTCCCTTAGAAACTGCAGCTTTTGGAAACGTATTACTGGGACAAAGTCATTGCTCAATGGAATGGGATACACCGTCAATCTCCATTTACTCTAGAGATTGAGATTTTGAGTGACTCCGCAGAACCGTGGATGTCCTCAGTAGCGGGGTACAGGCATGATGCCATGAGGCAAGGATGTAGACGTAGTGACATTGAAGAAACAGCGAAATATTTTCAACTGGGAAACGCGAGAACCTTGGAGGGGTAATTGCGGGAATAGCTTTCGCTTGTATTTGCTGCCATTGTCCTTCCAGACAGATGCTGATCGATCACTGAATTGTTCTGGCAGGATCCATGTGTGTGTTCTGGGTGCAACCAGGATTTGGTTTTAATTCGGATATTTCACAAGAAGAGAATTAAATCTTCATTGTCCTGACTGGGAATGACAGCCTGTTCTGGGCCATGCAAACTCAGACTCGTATGCAGGGATGTCCATTGATACTGCAGTAGCCTTTGGGACCTGTACAAACTCTAGTGCCTGCTCTTCACGTCATAATCGTCTTCGTCAGCAGTGTTTCACTCTCCAAGTTTCCAAGTCGGTTCATATTATCACCCTTGGTTTCAATGTGAAGAAGGCAATGCTGTGATCATCTGATGTTGTTCAGCAGATATACTACAGCAAGTTAAGTAAAGACTGATGCTAACACGAGCTCGTTTTGAGCTGCGCTGATGTGTTGGCAGCAAGAAAGGCAACGTTCAACTCGCCTCATTCCGGATGACGGGCTCGAAATGACCAGTGGTTTCTCGCTGAATTAGTTCAGGCTCTGGAATGTAAAACACTTCAAGTATGAAAGTACAGTGAAGGGAAATGTTTCACAGGGTGGGGCATTCCAAGTGAAACAGTGACGGTGATTATGTTTGCAGATTTTTCACCTTGTTAATGCTGTTTCCCTGATGTGGACGATTACATTATCTATAGACAAACTGTCACATCCAAACCTGGTCTTTGGGTCAGTGACGGAATTGGTAACACGTCGAATTAGGGGATTGTCGGTACGCATTTAAAATCACGAGGATGCAGCGAGCTAGTCCATTCCTGTTGTCTGTCAGGAACGGAAGGGTTTGGGTTTTCGAATTTACACTTTCTTTCGTCCAATTCAAATTCTAGCTCAGATCAACGTCTCTCATTGTCTGTAGAACTGGCTTTGGTTTAACCAAAAGCTGCCTTTTGGCGGTTGAACTTGCATGCTGGAGCGGACATCTGAAGTGAAGCACAAGGAGCTGGTCAAATCCTGAGAACTCTGCCACTCTCGGGGAATGTGTCTGTGTGTCTCTTTCTGTGGGAGACACAACGTGGGTAATAACACAGTGTGACTATGTCAAACTTCAATCCCATTGTTGTGTCATCTAAGATCAAAGCGAGAACCTCACTGCTATTTGCACTGGAAACATCAGAACACATAAGGTTATGTTCCAAAGCTGGAAACTGGGAATAGAATCGATGAATGTATTTAAACCAGACTGCACCATGGGCCAAATGGGATTTTCCATTCTGCAAAACTTGAAGACGATTAGAAACCAATCTGCAGTGAAACTGATCAGAAATGAAATGGAACATTCATTTCATTGAGAATAAGTGCAAGAGCGTCTGTCTTCATTCTGTGTAATCTCGTAGTTAGGATTTGGAACTCTAACCGCAATAGTGTTGGTTCTATTCGCGGACAGGGAATGCATGTTTTATTATGCAAATATATCGTGGTACCAGTATTTCTTACCACTGGTCCGAACCTGGTAATGCTTGCTTTTGTGCCAGGTTATCAAAAATCAAAAAGATACAGGTTTTGGAAATATGAACTAAAAACGGGAATTGATAGATAATCCCGCTACAACTGGCAACATCTGTGGAGAGAAAGTTTTTTTTTCTTAAGATGGACACGAAACAGGTTAGTTATTGATTTCTAGATTATACTGTTGGGAAAAATGATAATCTTACCTGTCGAATCAGGATATTTATCAAAATCACTGTTGAGCTTACAAACATCAATTTGCAATCTTAAAAGGACTTAATCAGCTGTCATGCTACTTTCATTTTCCTGAGCTGGTGGAAGGCTATGTTTTAATGGCTACATTTCCTTTTAGTTTCCGTTATTTAGCAGTCAGGCCGAATGGAGAATTGTTTCTTTCAGTGTCTGCCTCAATATGGGTCTTTGTTTTTTCTATATTTGTCTCTGTATCCTCCTGGGCCTTTTTCACATTCTCCGACTCTCTGGCTGTCCATATCCCTCAATTCCCATTTCTGCTCTTGAAAAGCCTGACATTCAGAGACAGTTTGAGATTCGAATTGCTGAGAGGCTTTCTGACGCCTGGCTGGAGTCGGTCGAAGTAGTCTCACATTCTCTGGATAATGCGTCTCTCACTTCGACCTGAGGCAAAGAGACATTTCTTCCTCAAAATCTAAAGACCCTTTCGAAGTTAAAGTTGAATTCCTTATCCAACAGAAAAAGAAAGTAATTACATGATAGCTGAAGAAGAACAACGATGCATTTACTGTTGGTGTACAATGAATGAATGGTGACAGCAGAGAATGAGGGTGATCATGTCGTGGTGTCAGTGCCATTACCACAACATTTCCCGGGAATGCTGCAGTGTCTCCTGCCTCACCACTTAATTACCACAAAACTGGGAATGAAGGAATGAGAATAAAAGGATGAGAAGCAGAAGTGCTTGTGGAACTGCGGGAAGAATCTCCAGGTTAAAATAGTAGTTAAAAAGAGAAACCTACAGTACTGGATTTAAACCAGGAAAATGAAGCCGGAACGCGAAACCAGAATGTACAGCAATTCAAACAGGACACTGAGTTTCTCGATCAGCAACACAATACTTGAGAGAAATCACGAGCTTTCAATACAATGAGCAGGCACCAGTGTGATGGGAGCTGCTTTCACCAGCTAAGCCATGGCGCCACGTTCAAAGCCAGATTTCTCGTCCATATGTGCAATGCCTGAACCACTGGATCACAGGAATTCGAAAACGCGTTTTCTGTATTAATGTTGCTCAGTATGAATGGCAATCAAACTCTGCTTAGGCAAAAACAGTCGTTTCAATGCTGAGCATGCCCCACTAAAAAGGCACAGAAAAAGACAGTATCCTCTTGCATTGGCATCCAACAGATATTTTCGTCTGTTTAAACTGACAGAATAAAGAGGATGTGCTCATCTCCTCTCACGTCCCATGAACCACGTTAATACACACGGAGGGATTTTCAAACCAAGATGAACAGGATCATTGTTGTGAATTGACAGCAGTGGTGTGTGAGCCATTGCGAACAGTGAGCAACAAATGCTGAACCAATAGCACTGACACTAAGCCTTGCACCATCAGCTCCACACTCACATCTTGTGTCATGTCTCCTAGGCATCAGTGCATTTGACTTTAATTATTCTACCCTGCATCTCTCCTCAAGTTATTCCCGACCGCTTGCAGTGTCGAATTAGAACATGTAATTATTAGAAATGCTTTTCTGGGACACAGTTGTCTTTCAATGGGGTAAGATTCACTGCCCATCCCTAATTATCACAAAGATGTAGGGGACGAGTTACTTTTGTTAACTCCTCAAATCCTTAGTATGGAGGTACTGACAAGAAACCGCTAGAGATGGATTTCCTGGATTGCGGAGAGCAGACCTACCCCAAACTGCAAACGTAACTCACCCAGGGAAGAGCAGATGGACCCCACTCTGTCAATGTAACTCAAAAGGGGACAGAAGTCTGACATCACACGATCAATGTAACTCAACGAGGAAATTATGGCCCGACCGCACTCTGTTAATGTAACTCACCCAGGGAAGAGCAGACTGACCCCATTATGTTAATATGACTCTCCCAGGGAAGAGCAGATGAAGCCCAATCTGTCAATGTGACTCAACCAGGGAAGAGCACTCTGACCTCACGCGATCACTTTAACACAACTAGGAAATTGCAGACTGACGCCACTCTGTCAATGCAACTCAACCAGGGAAGAGCAGACTGATCCCACACTGTCCAAATAACTCACTCCGTGAAAAGCAGACTGACGCCCACACTGACAATGTAACTCACTGAGGGAAGACCAAACTGACGCCACTCAGTCAGTGTTACTCACCGAGGGAAGGGCAGACTGACCCCACACTCTCAGTGTAACTCAGCAGACTGATCCCACACGGTCAATATAAGTCATTCACTGAAAAGCAGTCTGACCCCACTCTATAAATGTAATTCACTCAGGGAAAAGCAGACTGATCCCATTCTGTCTATGGCACTCACCCAATGAATGAACACTAACCCCACTCTACCAATGTAACTCGCCAGAGAAGAGCAGACGGAAGCCAGACTGTCAACATAAATTATCGAGGGAAGAGAATACTGACCCCGCTCTTCCTGTTTCACTCAGGCAGCGAAGAGCAGACTGTCACCACTGTGAAAGAAATTCGCCCAGGGAAGGGCAGACTGACCCTACTGTATCTGCGTGACTGACACAGGTAAGAGCAACTAATCCAACCCTGTCAATGTCTCTCCCTCAGGGAAGAATACCCTGACCCCTCTCTGTCCATGTAGCTCACCCAGGAAACAGCAGACTATCCCCACTCTGTCTATTTAAGTTTACAAAAATCCTCTGAAGTACGTCCTATCCAGACACTCTCCACATTACTATCCTTGTAACCGTGTGCGTTCAATGGCGAATCCAAATAACCTGCAAATGTTTAGAATGTGGCAGCAAACCAGAGCTACCACACAGAAATTGGGCGAATGTGCAAACTTCCATCAGGCAGTCACCTAAGCCTGGAATGGAAACCAAACCCGACAGCAGTCGTGATTATAAAATGGCAGAACAGAAACCTAGCAAAAAGAATTGCGTCCCTGTGTGTTGCAACCATTCTGAGTATTAATGAAGCCCCCCTCACTGTAGTTAATTTCCATTTTCATCACTGCCAACCTTCTTCAAAGCAAAGCACGCACTTGCTTTTTTCAAACTTCCGATATCCCGCTTTCATCCCGCTTTTTATCTAAACATATTTCTGACATTACAAACTACATCATAACAGGTTGACAACTGCAGAACGAGCTTTGTTCCGTTCTCCACTGATGTTGAGAGTAGTAATACAGCATATTCGAGTAGGACTTGCTGCGCTTGCGGGTGGTGTATTCGCGGCATTATGGCTTTTCTTTTCGTTTTCGGTCTACTATTTCGAGTTCATTGCGCAGACTTCTGTAGAAGACTTTTTGGAGTCGAAATGGTAACTGTGTTTTCTCTCGGAAGACAGACGAAGCTTTATTTCTGTTCTCTTATAAATTGATCTTCTTCTGATCTTTGCAAGTGAAATACTGTGCATTACTATTGCTCGGTTTTAGTTTCAAAATCAAGAGAAACATGAAGGAGACAATATCAAAGGACACACAGTTCTGAGTTGTTAAGATAATTTTTGCAGCAACGGTGGACATGAAGGTCAAATTAAGATAACGTTTCAAGAACATTTAGTCTGGAAGTGGTATGTGACTTTAGTTCCAAATATATGTTTCCGTTCTTCCAGTACATCTTTTTGACTCCAAGAAAACATTAATTGTTTTCTGTATTCACTTTGTTTCGCGATATCAGTCTTCTGGTCGACCAGGGACAACTTGAATTTGCATCTGCATTGAATAAGATTTCGCTCTTTCTTTCGAGAAGCAAATCTATGCATTATGTAACACTTATCATGCTGATGGCTAAGAAGTTCAAAATGAATTACGGTTTATGGATCGTGAGCAAGAATGAAGTGATCCACTTGCGAACAGATGTCACCACGCCCTATTCCTACATCGGGCCTGAACGGTCCATTGGCAGAGTCTGCAGAAAGGAAATGTCTAAGGAAACTAGTCCTTTGTTCAGTTTGATTTGATACCAATGGTAGTGCTGTTTTGGTGCAGAAATGTGTCAACATCTCTGACGTTAGAGTCAAAATTTAAGTCACATCTACTCCATGGAGTGTCTTCTCATATCGGAACATGCTGGCATGAAAACATCTTGCACTGATAGCAAAGTTTTTTTCATTAAACTGGAGTCTGTTTAACTGAGCAATTCAGACAGCCAGGATGAATAATTGGCACTTGGTTCTTCAAGCTGAGCTGTCCACACCAACTGCTCCAACGGAGGTCGTGGATAAGATCCCCATCGATTATTTTGGTCAATTTTAGCCTCAACAACAACCTATTGTTCTGACCAATGTTACACCACAGGCAGAGGGCTAAGTTTGATTTTCATCGTTAATTTTCAATTTCAGTTCTTAATGCACAGTTTCTTACGAATGTGGACAGCAGAAGACCGTTAACATTCCATTTCTCATATTTCCAGAAAATTCTACTCCGCTGATATCGCCTTGCCTTATCACAACTCAAGCCAGGAACCTGGACCACTCGAGTTCCTTTCCACACATGGATATGCTTTTTCTAATTCATTGACTGCTGATATAATAGATAATTAGCCTTGAGAGTCAGTTGTAAATTAGGTTGAACTTTCTCAGCTTGACTTTCAACTGATCCTAAAAAAAACTCATCACCTGCAGGTAAATGTATTGCATTGCTTCTTGGTTTGCTTAATTCCACCCCCACCCCGCCCTCCCCGCCTCACTCCCGAACATCCAAATTTCATGATAGTTCGACAAATGTTTGGAAACTGATTCGTGTTGGAAGTTGGTGGCTTTTTGTTTCTCGACATATAATTTATTCAATTAGATGTCTTGAAATTATTTCGGTTTCTTCACAGATGAAAATTTACTTTCGATTGAATGAAAAGCTCAAGCTCCATGAAATCCAAATTCTGCAAAGAAATTAATGACTTTTGAAAGAGTCAACGCTGTGAGCAGGATTCGAACCTGCGCAGGGAGACCCCCTTGGATTTCAAATCCAACGCCTTAACCTCTCAGCCACCACAGCTGCAACCACATTGCCAATTTTCATAGTAAAAGAACTGAATTCATGAAATACGTAATTTGTTTGAAGAAAAAATTGTCAAGACCCAAAGATTTCGCCAAATCCTTTGCAGAGACCCAGACGGACGTTACTTTAGCAGATTGACAGGCTTTCACTGCAAACTAGATCCTGACACAGCTGAAGTTGCAGGAATAATTCTTCGTTGAATTATAGAGGCACGGATGTACACCACACGAAGAGAGGATCATTGTCTCACTGCGTCCGATCGATTTTGACTCAATTGCTCATCATCTGGTGCCAAAGTAGATATGCTATTATGTTTTAATATTCATCGAAATATAGTATTAGAAATATTGATGCTAAGTCCATAAACACTAGCTACATTCGTAAAAAGAAATCGGAATTAGAAAGAATGCAGAACCAATTTACAGAAATGGATCCAGCAACTAATCTGTAAGTTCTGACATCAGGTAATGAACTTGTGAGCACAAGAGATTGACCGAAGATTTGGAACTTGAAATCATCTTCACGGAATTATTTGCAATGTTTTTGCAGTTGTTCTAGAGTCATCAAGTCCTTGAACAATACAACATGGAAAGTGGCCCTTCTTTCCAACTTGACCATGGTGGACAGTTATCCTAAATTAATCGGTCCCATTTGCCAACATTTGGCCCACATCCCTCTAAACCTTGTTACTCCTATATCCATCCAGATGCTATTAAATGTTATAGTTGTACCAGTCTCCAACAATTTCTCTGGCAGCTCATTCTGGACACGACTGAAAAAGTTGCCCCTGACGTCCCTTTTAAATCCTTACCCACTAATTTTAAAACAATGTTTTCTAAATTTTGACTTCCTCACCAGCAGGAAAACACCTTGATGAGTCAACCTATCCTTGTCCCTCATGATTTAATAAAGAGCAACGATTTGACTTTATCATACTTGTCAGGAGGGAAATGTGTGGAGATTATTATCGAAGGTTTGAAGTAGAAAGTCTGATGTACAGATTTTTAGAATTGCATCTTGCAGAAGTTTTTAATAAGTCATTGAAGTCCAGTAGCAGTTGTAGAAGTCTGTTGTGAAAGCTGCAGAATTATTTCAGGGCACGAGAATGAATCATTATTTCCAATGTATTGTGGCTCAGTTCGACCGCACGTGGACTACAGTATGAGGAATTATAATCCTCAATTTAGGAAAGATACTAATGCCATATGAGGAATACCACGAATGGTGATTAGTCTTCATGTCATGGATGAACGTTAGTCCTGTGAATTGAAATTGGGCAAATCTGGTCTTTTTTTTTAACAGTTTCAAAACAAGAGAGGCAATCTCATTGAGAGTTGCAAAATATTTGAAGAGATAAACAGGGTGGTGCAATTAAATTTTGTTCCCTCATTGGTGAATCTAGAAGCAGGAGAGGACAATTTTAAAATGAAGCATTGTCAGTTATGACCAGGATGAGAACTATTGATTTTTGTCTTAGCCTTGAGAAGTCTCGCTATTCAGCACTACAGTGAGCCTTTGATATTTGGTCTTTGAGTGCATCACTATCAGCCTGACCCGCCGACACTTACTGCATCACTATAGACCTGACTCCTCACACTTACCCCCTTAATATCAGCATGAACCCCTCAAACTTACTGCATCACGATCCATCTGGCGCCATCACATTTACTGCGCCACTTTCACTTCTAGACCCTCATTTTGACTGTGCCATTATCTTCCTGACTGCCAAACACTTACTTTGTCTCTATCTGTCACGCCCTTACACTTCCTATGTTACTATTACCCTGGCTCCTTACACTTACTGTGTCACTATCAGCCTGACTCCATCACACTTATTATGTAAGTACCAGACTGACGCCTCACACTTACCGTGTCACTACAACACTGCTTCCTCAAGCTTACTATGTCACTATCACCTTGACCCTCTCACATTTACTGCGCCACAATCACACTTACCACCTCACACCTACTGCTTCACTATGAGCTTCAACACTCACATTGACAGCGTTACTAACGACCAGACCCCCTCATGCTTACTGCGTTGGTATCTCTCTGATCCCCTCACAATTGCTGCGTCACAATCACTCTGACCCCCTCATTCTTAATGCGTCACTATCCCTCTGGCACCCTCATACTTCCTGCATCACTCACACCCTGACACATGCGCACCTACTGCATCCCTATCAGCCAAACCCCACTCAAAACGGCGTCACTCTCTCTAACCTGCTCACACTTAATGCATCACCATCACCTTGACACTCTCTCACTTAGTGCATCAATATCAGCCTGACCCCCTCACGCTTACTGCATCACTACCAACCTGATCCCTTCAAATGTACTGTGCCACTATCAGACTGACCCACTCATGCTTACAGCATCACGATCACCTTGACCCCCCAAAATTAGTGGGTCCAGATCACACTGAACCTTTCACTCTTCTTGTGTCACCTTCAGCCAGACCCTGCACAATATCACTTTGACCTCCTCATACTTGCTGCATCACTATAACTCTATCCCACTCACACCATGTGTCACTATCACCCTGACAATTCATACTCACTGCACCATTATTATCCTGACTCCATCAAAATTAGTATATCATTATCAGCATGACCTCTTACACTTACTGTGTCACTCTCAACCTGTCTCCTCACATTTCCTGTGTCACTCTCAATCTGACACCCTCAAAGTGTCTGCGTCACTGTCACCCCGAACACGTCACACTTACTGCATGGGTGTCTACCTGAAACCTCACGCTTATTGCGTCACTATCATCCTGAGCAGCTCACACTTACTGCGTCACTAGCACACCAACACTCTTACCTTTAATGCGTCACTATCGGCCTGACACCTCACACGTACTGCATCACTATTAGCCTGACCCACTCACACGTTTTGCGTCACTACTACCCTGACACCCTCATAATTGCTGTGTCGCTATTAGCCTGAGCCACTCACTATCACGCTGATAAAGCTCACAATTACAGCATCATTATCAACCTGCCCCCTCACACTTTCTCTGTTATTGTCATCCTGACCCTCTCACACGTAATGCATCCCTGTCACACTGAGGCACTCACATTGTCTGCGTCGTTATCAGCCAAACCCGCCGGCACACAGCGTCACTATCAACGTGGACCCTCATACTTGCATGCCTCAATATCAGCGTGAACCCCTCACACTTACTGCATCACTGTCCATCTGCCATCCTCACACTTACTGCACCAGTTTCACCTTGACATCTTCATTCTTACTGCGTCACTATCAGCCTGACAGCCACACACATATTGTGTCACTATCAATGACGCCCTCGCACTTCCTATGTTAATATCACCCTCACTCCTAAAACCTACTGCGTCACTATCAGCCTGACTCCATCACACTTTTTCTGTCAGTATCAGACTGACGCCTCACGATTACCATGTTACTAAAACTCTGCCCCATCACACTGACTGTGTCACTATCAGCCTGACCCCTCAGACATACTGTGTCAATATCACCCTGACCCACTCACACTTTTTGTATCAGTTTCAGTCTGACGCCTCGCACTTACTATATAACTGAAACTCTCCCCCTCACACTGACTGTGTCTCTCTCAGCCTGACCCCTTCATACTTACTGCGTCAATATCAGTCTGACCCCTCAGACTTACTGCGTCACTCTCACTCTGATCCTCTCTCATTTACTGCGTCACTATCACCCTGACCCACTCACACAGTCTTTGCCATTTTCACCTAGCCGGCCTTATTTTTATTGCGTCCCCATCAGCCTAACCGCCACAACTTATTGCGTCACTTTCAGTCACGCCCTCACACTTCCCATGTTACTATCACCCTGAATCCTTACACTTATTGTGTCATTATCAGGCTGACCCCTCACAGTTACTGTGTCACTATCAGCCTGACTCCATCACATTTATTGTGTCAGTATCAGACTGACGCCTCACACTTATCTTGTCAATAAAACACTGCCCTGTCACATTGACTGTGTCACTATCAGCCTGACGCCCTCACACTTACTGCTTCACTATCGCAATGCCCTTCTGTCACTTACGACGTCATTTACACCCTGGCACCCCACACTTGCTGTGGCACTATCACACTGAGGGCCATACACTTAGTGTCACTGTCATCCTGACCCCTTACACTTACTGCGTCACTATCACACTGGTATCTCACACCCACTGTGTCACTATCATCCTGAGCCGCTTACACCTATTGCGTCACTATCACTTTGACCCCAACACACTAACTGCATCAATATCAGCCTGACCATTTCACACATACTGCGCCACTACCAGGCTGACTCCCTCACATATACTGCGTCATTATCAGGCTTACCCACCCATGCTTACTGCATCACTATCACCCTGACTCCCCACTCTTACTGTGTCAAGAGCATTGTGCCCCAATACACTTACAGCATAACTATCATCCTGACAACGTCACACTTACTGCGTCAAGATCAGCCTGATCCCCTCAAACTTAATGCGTCAACTTCAACACTAACATTTACAGCGTCATTTCTAGCACTACCCCTGAACACTTACTACATCCTGAAACGCCTTAGCCCCTCGCATTTACTTCATCACTATCAGCCTGAGACACTCACACTTACAGCTTTACTACAACCTGGCCCTGTGAGTGCAACTACATCACTGTCACCCTGAACCCTTGCCCATACTGTGTCACTATACGCCTGGCCCCTCAAATGTTCTGCGTCACTATCACACTGACATCTCACACTCACTGCATCACTATCACACTGATGCCTCACAATTACTGCATCACTACAACCTGACCCCCTGAAAGCATCTGCATCACTGTCACCCTGACCCCATCACACTTGCCATGTCACCATCACAATGACAGATTCACACAACCTGCTTCACTGTCATCCTGACACCTCACACTCACTGGATCACTACCATCCTCCCCTCATACTGACCTGTCACTATCATCCAGAGCTGCTCACACTTATTGCTTTCCTATCACTCTGCTCCCAACACACTTACTGCGTCACTATCAGCCTGACACCTCACAATTTCACCGTGTCTATCAGTCTGACTCCTCACATTTCCTGCTTCACTGTCACCTTGTCACATAACACTTACTGGCCAGTATTAGCCTGATGCCCTCAACATACTGCATCAATATCAGCCTGAACACTCACACTTACTCTATCAACATGACGCTGACCCCCTCACACTCACTGCGTCACTATCACCCTGTCCCCTCTCACTTCCTGCTTTAGGATCACTCTGACTCACTGACACTAACTGCATCACTATCAGCCTGACCCCTCGCACATGCTGTGACACTATCAGCCTGACCCCACCACACTTACTGCTTCAGTATCAGACTGACACCTAACACTTACTGCGTCACTATTCCCCTAACACCTCACTTTTATTGGCCACTATGAGCCTGACGCTCTCAACTTACTGTGTCACTACCAGCCGGAATGCACACACTTACTCCCTCACGATCACCCTGACTGTCTCACACTCACTGCGTCAGTCTCTGCCTGACCCCATCACACTTACTACATCACTATCACCCTGTTCCCTCTCACTTTATGCGTCAGGATCAGCCTGACACAGTAACACTTACTGCATCACTATCAGCCTGATCTCCTTCCAATTACTGCGTCACTATCAGCCTGACCACTCACTCTTACTGCGTCACTGTCACACTGACCCCTCACACTTACTGTGTCACTATTGGTCTGATCCCTCAGACTTACTGCATCACTATCACTCTGATCCCCCCCTCACTGTGTAACTAACGTCCTGATCCACTCACACAGTCTGCGTCACTACCACGCTGACACCTCACCCTCATTGTGTCACTATCATCCTCACTCCATCACACTAATTGATCCCCTGTAATGGAAAATTATCATTTTTTTGTGAAATCTGTGAAAGCATGGTTGAAACAAAGAAGTATGGACCTAACTTTGCAAAAAGACAGAAAAAATATAAAGTTCAACCTAATTATCAGCTGACTCTCAATGCCAATAATCTATTATATCAGCAGTCAATGAATTAGAAACCACAACTCCATGTGTGGAAAGGAACTCGGCTGGTCCAGGTTTGAGGTGTGATAAGGCAAGGCGATATATAGTCTAAAGGGAATATGTGAAAACCGTCAGGCGTCCATTTTATGAGGCGTCTTGCAAATGTGTCGGGTCCATTCTGCAAAATTCAAAAATAAGCCTTTTCTTTGCTCTTGGTATCATTTGCGTCGAGTCGATTGAAATTCCCTGGCAGTAAACTCGGGGGCTCGTCTGGGACCCTGCGACTGGGTAAGATATTGAAGATTCCCAGAAGGTATACACGCCATGCCTTGAAGGTCTTTCACTTCATCTCGAGCGCTGAATTGGCCCCTTTTGAGTGAGAGGACTGGGGTTAAGTGGATCGCCCCAGAGTCGCGTTCCGAATCGAATAGGGTCAGGGTAGGGTTGTGGCTAAAGTAATCCGACATAGAGACTCATTCGAAGAGAATAGACGAACCAGGAAGAGGGACCAGTGAACTCTCGTGCGGTGTTTGAGTAAAACTCAAGGGAAAGGATTGCCATCTCTACAGACTTTAAGAGACAGCAATATTAACGGTGGTTTGAAACTTGGAGCCACCATGGGCAGCGTTGGAGTCACCAAAGCTGTACCGGTTACATGGGTTCTTGGTTTGTGAAAACCAAGGCAATGAGGTGGTCGCACCCAATGAGAGGGGACCTTCGGAGGTAAAAGCAAGTTATATTGGCAAAGAGAAGATTATGGCATCATGAGAGAGTGCGAGATAGACAGATAGACAGACAGAGAGACAGACAGACAGAGATGAACACTTTTCCAATATCCATGAAAATCGGCTCCAGCAAGAGCGAACAAAAAGACAACTCGGAATGGTCAAGAAAAAATACAATATATGTAAATAATTATGGCCCAGTTTCTGTCAAGCAGTTAAAAATGTAAATCAAGGAATGTGTTTTTCTGGAGGAAGGAGATTTTAGTAATATTCAGTTGCAAATGCTGAGGTCACCGTTGAAGGAGAGAGAGAAGGAGAAACGGAAGGGTAAAATAGAAGCTGTGAATTGGAGTGCTTATCACATGTTGAAGGCTGAGCCTGATTTCAGGGAAAGAAAATCTCGAAATAAAGATAGATCCAGTACACGTACAAACACCTGCGCACATGCACACACACGGAAAACAACCTAATGAAGCTGGACAGTGTCTTAAGACTGGATCAGATCCTGACCTTAATGGGTGCCCTCGAAGAGCTACACCCCCCTTACGAGATCCACTTCACGAAGATTCCAAGTCAACGGTCGCCGCCTCAGGGTCTGCTGAATTACCAATAGCATATCGTACCCACAATCAATTCAAGCAAGAATCCCTAAAGAAGTCGAGACAATGTCCCAGTACCTTAAGCGCCTCACGAAAGTCGATAACGTCTATTGTGGACTGATACCACCCAAGGACATAACTACAGCAGAGATCCCACCGTATGAGGCACACCTGAGGAGCAGCTTCATCAATGGTATGAAGTACGAAACCACAAAATAGTTAATCATATACGTGTATTACCTGGGACACGGGAAAGTTGAATTAGATAGAACAATACGTGATACATGCTGAAAAACTACTGGCTCAAGAGAACCATAACCGGAAATTAAAGATGGAACAGCAATCACATGAACCTCAGTTTATTATAATGCAAATGGACGTTCAGCCATTGGAGGGAGGAACTGCGGGAAAAGAGAGAGGCACAGGTGGAGTTCGCAAAAGAGAAAGGGATCGTGGAAGTGCGCTTGCAGAGATAAATCTGGTTGGTGCTTTGTTTGCGGAGCAATGGACCACTGATGAAGACAGTGCCCGCACAGACAGCCTCAATCAGTCCTGGAGGCTGGACAGCATGTTGACTGACAGGGGACGACTGAGATTGAGGTGGGCAGGCCACAGGTACAGGTTAACCTCTTTCCTTTATACTTGGCAACGAAGAATGCCTAATGCTAATCACTTCTACTAACATAACGGGCACTGAGATGTATCCCAACTCTATATTGAACATTGAGATTGCGAAGTGTGGACAATATGTTCAATATAACAATGATGCGTATATGTCGATGCCTACCTCTATGTTATATGTGGAAGGTACACCAGTACCTTTTTGGTTGATACATGGCCAGCATATTCACTCCTCAATCAAGACAGTTCAGAGAGTTGACGCCAATAAAGATGAGTGGAATGGTCCTGAACTCAATGGAGTCATCAGGCATCGTGATATGAGAGAGTTTTACCTCACCCATATTGTGTGAAATCAGTAATGTGTATCCATTCTAATTCTCAATTTTGTTAGTTGAATTCTGTCCTTTACATTTGATGGCTTAGGATCTCATAGTGAGACTGGGGGTGTGTTTGCTCAGTACTCCGACGGGCTTGCAGGTAATTCAAAGGGAGGATTCACAAGTGTAAACTGTAAAATAAAACCCACCACCCCTGGTGTATGTCTATGAGTGGCAATTAAGCCAGAGAGCAATGAGTTCAGTGAGCAATTCACTCGCCCTGGAAGCAGGTAAACATGTTAATCCAATTAACACCGATTTTTTTGCGGGAATATGCTGCACTGCACAGCACACATACACCACGATAGCCCTGAGGAACCTAAGAGAAGTATTGGTTCAGGAGATTGGTTAAACCAGGTCAGTTGTTATTGTGCAAATTTTATTGAAGGGATGGCAGATGTGCAGTCAGTGTGAACTTATGTAAAGTACCTGCGATGGCAAGTAAACTCTATATTTTTGATGTGGAAGGCTATGCTCCTCGCGTGTCACTGGCGAAGGTGTCCAGTGACTGGTGGCAGGATTTGGGGCCATGGTTACTAAAGGCATAAAGAACGAAATGTTGGGTGTTCTGGGACGATGTGGGTATGTGGTTCAATGCAGATGTGTGGACATATATTAAGAAATTAATTTGTCCTACTCAGGCAATAGAACAGTCGAGGTAGCCCCCTCTAGCCCTGAACAGCCTAGAAGGCTGATCAGGCGTTTCCCTAAGATAAACTTCTCAGACCCAAGATTAATAACGGTCCCTACTGAATTATGGGTAATACGCAAACATGATGTGGTGCATATACGAGGTTGTGAACCAATACGAGAAACCACGATGTCGGATTATCGTCCTTGCAGAGCACAATACCCGTTAAAACCCGAGGCCATGGACATAGTTACTCCAGTCTTTCAGTCCTTCCCAAAGGCTAGAGAGATCATCCCCTCTGTAAAATCACCGGTGAGAACTCCCATTTTTCTGATCAAAAAGGCAAAAATTCCAATTGAACCGGAGGAATGCAGGTTTGTTCAAGACCGGCAGGCAGTCAATAACAGTGTTGTCCCGCGCGCATCAAATGTTCCCAAACTCTATACTGTATTAGTTCAATTTCCACCGGACAGTAAATGGTTCCCTGCTGTGGATTTACCAAATACATTCGTTCGTGGAATGGTGCATCCAGATAGTTAATTCTGGTTCACTTTTTCATTCAAAGGGAAATCTTATGAGTTCACACGACTTTGTCAATATTACTGTGAGTCACCCACCATATATAATGAGGCTCTATGCAGGAATCTGGAGACTTTTGTTTTAACCCCTGGGTCTGCACTTCTGCAATCTGTAGACGATTGCCTAATAGTAGCACCGACAGAGGAACAATTTGAGAAGGATTCCCTTGTGTTGCACGAGGGAAGGGCACAAAGCCAGTCTCACAAGTCTTCAATTTATGCAACAACAGGTGAAGTTCTTCAGTCACTTAATTTCTGAACAAGGGAAGACCAAGGGTAGGTCAAGTCAGAGTGCAAGTAATTCAGCAAATTCCAAGGCCTCACATGAGGAAACAATTGCTATCCATTTTGGACATACGCTCCTACTGAAGAACGTTTATCCCACATTACACAAATCTTGAGGCGCCCTGAGGTGACATGGCCCATGGAAAAGGGTAGCAGAACCAAGGTCCTTTGCAATGGATCCCAGCGGCCGAGTCGAATTGAAAAAGACGTTTCAAAGTACACCTACACTGGGGATTCCGAATCCAAACAAGCCTTCTGTCAAATGGTAGATGAAAAACATGGCTGCATGACATCTGTGTTGTTGCAGGATCATGGGGGAAAATTCAGGCTGGCAGCTTATTTTTCGGCTAAGCTAGACCTCGTAGCGGCAGGATTGCGGAAATGCCTGCCAGCTGTGGTTGCTATATAATCGGCTGTGGCGACTTAACCAAACTGATCGCACATGCAGTATCCTGACTGCTTTCCGAGCAAAAGACAGCACGTACTTCGGCAGCACGTTGACTCAGATACAATACTGTGTTCTTGGAGAAGCCTAACATTGCAATAAAACGATGTAACGTCTATAATGCTGCTAGTCCTCTCACTACAGAAGGAGACGGAGACCCACATGATTGTATCTCTGTAATTAATGAAATGTGCTGCTTAAACAAGACTTGCAGAATTCACCACTTCAGAATCCAAATATGGCGGGGTTTTTTTTGTGGATGGGTCAGCATTCAGGAGCAAGGAGTTAGGCCAGAATTGTATTGGGTATGCTGTAGTAACTACCCATGAGGTAATCAAAGCAGGATCACTCCCTTCTCAACTGTCAGCGCAAGCAGTGGAGCTGGTTGCATTGACTGAGGCATGTAAATTGGCTAAGGGAAAGACAGCGAATATTTAACCGAGAGCAGATACACATTCGGAGTTGCACATGATGTTGAAACCCTATGGAAATACAGGGACTTCTTGACCTTCACCGGAAAGCCCACCACACACCATGATCAGATTTCTGACCTCTTGGAAGCGGTCCTATTGCTTAACTCAATCGCTGTGTGTAAATATGATGCCCACACGAAAAATAACGATTCTGTTTCTCAAGGAAATGCAAGGGCAGACTCAGCGGCAAGGACGGCAGCCCAGCAGCCGGTAAATGATCAGTTTGACATGGGAATGACAAAAATCCTTACCCCAACAGCAGACGTACGGGAGTCACGGTCGAAGTCCAGGCTTGAAGACACGTTTGAGTGGGAAAAAGCAGAGTGCAGTTTGAGGTAAGGGGTATGGTGTGGCCCCAATGTTACCACGATCTTTTCTACCACGATAATGATTTCCATTCTATGCCAAACTGACACACGGTAAGGAACATGTGTCAAAAGAGGGGAGATATGACAGCATTTCAGCTCAGTGGTACACTGAGGGATTTATTCATTACTTCCAGAAATATTGTGAACGATGTGTTATCTGTGCCACAATAATGTTGGGAGGGGAGTACAGATGAGTCATGTAGCACTTCCGAAACCCCAAAAACAATTTGAACATTTACAACTGGATTTTACCGAACTAACACCCTGCAAAGGAAAAAAGTATTGCCTGGTAATAGGTGATATTTTTTTCCAAATGGGTGCAAGCGTTCCCCACCGCAAAACAGAATGCCAGTGACACAACCAAAGCTTTCCTAACTGAAATAATTCCGAGATGGAGCATCCCTGAGAGGCTTAGTCGTCCCAAGGTTTGTGAAGGTTTATAGCTCCGGTTGAAGTTTAGGGTGTAGGTTTGCTCGCTGAGCTGTCGGTTTGATATCCAGATGTTTCATTACCTGGCTAGGTAACATCATCAGTGGTGCTCTCCAAGTGAAGTGAAGATGTTGTCTCCTGCCTTCTATTTATATGTTTGTTATGGATGGAGTTGCTGGGGTCTGTGGTGATATCATTTCCTATTTGTTTTCTGAGGGGTTGACAGATGGTAATTCGATCTATGTGTTTTTTTTATGGCGTTGTTTTTGGAGTGCGATGCCTCTCGGAATTCTCTGGTGTGTCTGCATATACAGCAAACCAACAAACACTGACCAAATACTTAACTACACCAGCAACCATCCAAACACGCAAAAAGGAATTTGTATCAGAACACTATTCCAATGAACCACCACACATTTCAGCAGACGAACTTCGAAAAACAGAGGAGAAGCACCTATAAAACGTATTCAAGTAGAACGGATACTTAAAAAAATACAGTCCACAGATTCCGCAGGAACAAACCACGACAAGTCGACCTAACACAGCCAGAAACCCGATCGACCTCTCCATACATCAATGAAGTCTCAGAAGTGGTAGCCAGACTATTAAGAGCCTCGGAATCCCACCAACAGTCTCAAACAAAACTAACTAATTTAAAAGACCCAGTACAACCCATGGACAAAACCAACATCATCTACAAAATTCCATGCAAGGAATGCCACAAACACTACGTAGGACAAACAGGAAGAAAGTTCGCCACCAGGATAAAGAACACCAGCTAGCCACAAGAAGACACGACCCTCTCTCCCTCGTAGCCCTTCACACGGATTTAAGCACTATTACGACTGGGACAACACATCTATCCTGGGACAGGCTAAGCAAAGACATGCCAGAGATTTCCATGAGGCCTAGCACTCCCATCACAACGCCATAAAAAAACATATATCTAGATAGCATCTATCAACCCCTCAAAAAAGGAACAGGAAATGGCATCACTACAAACCCCAGGAACCCCATCCTGGACAAACATATAACTAGAAAGCAGGAGCCAACAGCTTCGCTTCACTTGGCGTTCGTCACTGATGATGTTACCTAGAGCATAGAACATAGAAAAATACAGGACAGTACAGACCCTTTGCCCCTCGATGTTGCGCCGATCCAAGCCCACTGAACCTACACTAGCCCACTAACCTCCATATGCCAGGTAATGAAACGTCTAGATATCAAACCTACAGCTCAGCGAGCAAACCGACACTCTAGGCTTAGTAGTGACAGTGGGACACCATTTGTCCATAATGCCCTGCAGCAGATTAGTGAGTATTTGGGAATAAACATGGGATAACACTGTGCCTACCACCAAACGAGCGGTAGGGCAGCGGAAAGAGAAAATTCTACCTTAAAAATATATTGAGAAAATGCTGTGAGGAACTAGGGATGACATGGACAAAGGCACTTCCAATTGTGCTAATGTGTATGAGATCTAGGAGGAGAGGGAGAGCTCACCTTAGCCCGTTTGAAATTTTGTTTGGTAGGCTGCCAAACATAGGAATTGTCCCAAGACGTAAGGGAAGCCAGATAACAGGCCACTGTGAGGATGAGGTGTTGTGTTAATGCATGAAACTCTCTACACTTCTGTCCCAAATACAGAATCAAGTGAAGACAGCACTACCCCAATCAGCAGAAGGGAAGATGTACGATCTATAACCTGGAGCTTGAATGGTGGCGAAAGACTTCAGGAGGGAGAACAGGAAGGCGAAGAGGTGGCTGGGACCGTTTCAAGTACGCCTTACAGCACAGATAGCTGTTAAGGTCGCCGGAACAGCCACGTGGACACACGCCAGCCATTACAAACTTGCAGCTGGGACTGAGGAGACATTGCACAACACAAAAGCCAATTTAGAGCAAGTATTTATTAGAAGACTTAAGCAAATGTGGGGCTCTCCCAGTTCACACTGTTGACAAGCGCCCTGGTAGGACTATTCATAAGGGCAGGGGTGTCTGGGATGCAGCAGCTGACGGTAGTCTTAACTGATCGGAGGAAGTGGATCTTTACTTGCGACCCATAGCCGTTCAGTAACAAGGACGACGATAAATTGGATAATTAAGATTTATGCAGGGATCCATGCCGCGCCGGTGACTGGCATTTAGAAGTAGCCACCACGGCAATAGGGACACCTGACATGGGAAATAGATATTCTATGATCAAAGTAAGACTCAGAAGAGCAATGAGGGAGTCTCGTGGTGTGGAATAGATAGATCCTTCTCTGACATCTGTAGACAGGTGAATATAGTGGTGCAATTGCCCCACCCCCACCCTCCGAGATGCAGTGCAGAATGTACTACAGACGATAGGAGCAGTGGGGCATGGCAACCAATCAAACCAGATCATGGACCTAACCCCAAGCCGGGCAAAGGTCATTAATGACACACCCGAACCCGAAGGGAGACGGCCGTGGTGAGACACCGAATTTAAAGCAGGAGGGGAATTTGCCTGCTGGATATAAATGGCGTAAATGCGACGCCAGTAGGTTGGGAGCTGCGAAGGGCCATTGCTCGATGTGAAGGGAATAGAGCATGTGCTTTGGTCATAAGACAAAACGAGAGATTAGACGTTGGCTACACTTGTTGGATATGTTTGCACACAGCCCAAAGGTAGACTGCCCAGCAAATTACTGAGAGCCTGGCGAGAAATGCCAGCTGTCTGCTTCCACGGGAGGCGACTAGCCTGGCCATGATAGTGGGGGGCAATTTGGGCAAATCTCGTGTCACCACCCGAACACCAGGCTAACTACAGCCCCAAACCTGACACTCTACCGTCAACAGCATTCCAGATAGTGGATTGCAGGGGAGAAACGTGTATTTGCACCAATCGGGGGAGACTCCTTTTGGGTATCTCCCAGTGTACCTTGATGCTGTACTTGAACAATGACTCTTATACAGCAACATACACAAATGATACGAAAATAAACATTGTTTGTTCCTTTATCAATGATCAGACCATGAGCGGCATGGTGGCAAAGTGGTAAGCATTGCTGCCTCACAGTGCCAGAGACCCCGGTTTAATTCACGCCTCAGGCGACTGACAATGTGCAGTTTGCACATTCTCTCTGTGTCTGCGTGAGTTTCCTCCCACAGTCACCAAGATGTGCAGGTAGGATGAATGGGCCATGCTAAATTGCCCATAGTGTTAGTTGTTAGGTAAAAGTATGGGTGGGTTGCACTTCGGCTGGTGTGTGTGGACTTATTGGGCGGAAAAGCCTGTTTCCACACTGTAAGTAATCTAATCTAATCAGGATGGCAGGTATAATATGGGCAGGTGGCGAGAAAGGGTACCACCACTCCCCCGGGGAGAAAGGGGTGCTGCTACACCGCGATACTGTCCACCAACACAACAGTGTTCGCCCTAAAAGGCAGCAATTGCCGAACTCGAAGGGGCGTCCCTCTGCATTGGAATGAGTACACACTCGCAGAACATCCTCGCACATGGTGTATTCGCAAATGAGACGGAGGAAGGCCTAACACTCATTATCACTGAGTTAATGGCGGTTAGGAAGCAGTGACACAAAATCGATTAGTACTAGACATCCTGACGGCCGAGAGAGGGGGCATCTGCAAAACGTTAGGTACCTCATGCTGTATTAATGTTCCTAATGAGTCCCAAAATAGTACTGGTTTAATAAATGGTATGAAGGCAGCTAAATGACCGCCTCCACTAGCAGATGACTCCTCCTCCCGATGGTTCACGTCCCTTATGGAGGATGGGGGTAATGGACCCATATCATTCTACTAGTTGTAGGAATGGTCTTACGCATACTGCTTTGAATAAGACCCTCGTTGTGTACCTGCCTACACCACTTGCTTATGAATGCAGTAGGATGCGAAATGTTAAACTATCAGTGGCCCCAAAGAAGGAAGATCCGATTGCTTGTTCACACCCCACAGCGACGTTGACGAATGTGACGTGTGAAGATGGGCTGTGTATCGGGCAAACCAGGGAAATGGAAAAACCACCAAAAAGCTTTGTTAGAGTTAGGTGGTGTCTGAGGAAATGCCTGGTGTTCATAAATTATTTTTGATATATGGCTATCTGGCTTTTTATTTGGTTGTTGTCCTTGTTGTAAAATGACAAAAATTTGGAAAATGTAATGGAAAATTAACAAAATTAACATTTACTGTGAAATCTGTCAGAGAATGTTTTGCAAAGCTTAATACTTCGCTGTAATATACAAATACTTTGCTGAATTCTGCGTCAAGGAGTCAGCTTCGGAAAACATAAAGGCAATTATGTCCAAGGCATGGGAATGAGAAAATATGCGATTGAATGTTTCCCAACACTTGTCTTTGAGCATGTGATAAGAATAGCATAACACGAGTATGTGAATTTTGTTCACAGCCCTTACATAAGGCACTTTTGCCAAGTATATTGGCCACTCTGCATGCAGAGGTTGAAAAATAAAGCCTTTCCTTTGCTCTTGCTAGCAGGTGATTCGAAACGATTAAATTTCCACGACAGGTGTCAGGGTGTGAGGCAGTGGGAGAATTGTTGGGTATCAGTCAATGGGAGAATTGTTGCACAGTGCCATTACATTGGAAAATTAGTACAAATTGCCTATTCATTAAAGAATTTGAGCAGAACACTTCTAAGTGGAAGAATAGGGGCAGGGAATCATTGAGAAGGAATAATTTTGCAAGCAACAGTAAAGTCGAGATTCCGGTCCGCCCACCAAGAAATGAAAAAAAAACTTTGGAGCACGGAAGCCAATACGTGGAGGAAGTGTATCAGGAAACAACGCAATAGGACAATTGACGCAGGGCAGCAACAATGGGAGAGTTGGTGCCGATGTCACGAAAGTTGAGAATTAGTGGAAGACGTGGGAGAACTGGTGCTGAATAATATTAAATGTGGTGGAGGTGCAGTTACTGATGAAAAGAACATTCTTGCAGGATTCGAAAATGGGAGAATGGTGCAGGGAAGTGAAGCTGCATTTGGGACAATTGTTGTACGAACCACAAAATGGAAAAATTGTGCAGTGGAGCTTTAACAGCGAATTGGGGTATTGCACCACTATCTGAGAGAGTCAGAGTCGCATTTCCCCACACTGGGAGAAGTTGGTTTGGATATCAATGAATATGAAAATTGTTTCAGGGCAATATTGAATTCGAGAATTGGTGTGGGGTGCTTAAAGCATGCAGAGTTGGAACAGAGCATAGTTAAATGGGAGAACACAGGCAGGAATCAGTAAGGCGGAGAAATGTTGGAAAGTGCAGGAAAGTGGCCATTCGATGCAGAACGCCAATAATGAAAAAAACTTTGAGCAGTGCAACATCATGTGGAAGATGTTTGTCAGGAAACAGCAAAACAGGAGAGTTGGGGCAAGGCAATATTCAGTGGGAGAGTTTCTTCAGTTCACGACGAAAGGGTGGATAAATGCAGAATTGGCAATTTGAGAATTGGATGCAGTAAACGCCAAAATTGGAGAATTGCAACAGTGGACCACTACATGGGAGAATCATTGCAGCTACATAGTTAATGGAAGAAGTGGTGCGGAGTGGACCTAAATTAGATATTTGGTTCAAGTCACCATTAAAATGTAGAATTCGAGTAGGGCACTCCTAAATGCGAGATTTGAACTCGGACATCAGAAAATGAGAGAATCATACTGGGATATGCGGAAATGGCAGAATTAGTATCGTTATATGAAAAAGCAGGAGAATTCAGTGTCGGAGTATGAGGAAATGGGAGAATAAGTATAGGGGTATGAGTAAATGGAGCTGCAACAAGATCTCACGGCTCTTAAACTGAATCCCCCTGTTAATGAAAGCCAAAAACACCATATGCCTTTTAACAACACTGTCCACCTGGGTGGAAATTTTAAGGGATCTATGTACCTGCACACCAAGATCCCGCTGTTCCTCCACACTGCCAAGAATGCTGCCTTTAGTCCTGTACTCAACTTTCAAGTTCGATCTTCCAAAATGCATCACCTCGCATTTATCCAGTTTGAATTCGATCTACCACCTCTCAGCCCATCTCTGCATCCTGGCAATGTCATGCTGCAGCCTGCAACAGTCCTGTATACTGTCAATGATACCTCCAACCTTTGTGTCCTCTGCAAACTTGCTAACCCAACCTTCAATCTCCTCATCCAAGTTATTAATAAAAATTACAAAGAGTAGAGGCCCAAGAACAGAGCCCGTGGAACACCATTCACCACTTACTTCCAGGCAGAATATTTTCCTTCCACAACCACTCGCTGTCTTCTGTCAACCAGCTAATTCTGTATCCAGACAGCTAAATGTCCCTGTATCCCATTCCTCCTGACATTCTGAAACAGTCTACCATGGGGAATCTTATCAAACGCCTTGCTGAAGTCCAGACACAACATCCACCGCTCGACCCTCATCAACTTTTCTAGTAACATCCTCAAAGAACTCATTAAGATTCGTGAGGTATGTCCTGCTCCTCACAAAGCCTTGCCAACTGCATATAATCAAGCCATGCTCTTCCAGATGGTCATAAATCCTATCCCGCAGAATCCTTTCTAACACCTTGCACATGACAGACGTGAGACTGACTGTCTGTAATTTCCGGGATTTCCCTATGTCCTTTCTTGAAGAGAGGAATTACATTTGCCTCCCTCCAGTCCTCAGGTACAAATCCGGTGGAGAGCGAGGATGCAAAGATCTTCGCAAGCGGCGAAGCAATCACATTTCTCGCTTCCCATAGCAGCCGAGGTCAAATCTGGTCTGGCCCTGGCGACTTGTTAATATTAATGTTTGTCAAAATTTTCAACACATCAGCTTCCTCAATCTATCTGTTGCAGCAGGATTACCTGCTCCTCAATGGTTTCATTCACTACAAAGTCCTTTTCATTTGTAAAGACAGAAGCAAGAAACTCATTTAGGGCTTCCCCTACTCCTCAGGCTCTATCCACAAGTTCCCTATGCTATCTCTGATCGGCCATATTCTTTCTTTTATCATTCTCTTATTCCTCACATATATGCAAAATGCCCTTAGATTTCCCCTAATCATTCCTGTTAAGCCTTTTTCCTGCTCCCTCCTGGCTCTCCTCAGACCATTTTTGAGCTTTTTCCTCGCCTGCCTGTGATCCTCTAGAGCTGAGCAAGACCCTTGCTTCCTCCACCTTACGTAAGTTGCCTTCTTTCCTTTGACGAGAAGTCCTCCGCTCTCGTTATCCAAGGTTCCTTTATCTTACCCTTTCTTGCCTGACTCATTTGAACACATTTGTGCATCACTCGCAACAACTGTTCCTTAAACAGTCTTCACATATCTTTCGTGCCATTTCCATGGAACAATTGCTCCCAGTCCATGCTTCGCAACACAGTATGATAGTATCATAGTTTCCTTTTCCCCAACTAAATATCCTTCCATTGTGCCTGCTTCTCTCCATCTCCATGGGTATGTAGAAGATGAGGTAGTTGTGGTCACTATCACCAAAATGCTCTCCCACCGCAAGATCTGACACCTGCCCCAGCTCATTGCCGAGCACCAAATCCAAAATGGTCTCTCCCCTCGTCGGCCTGTCAACGTACTGATTTAGGAACCCCTCTTTTAACACCTTACAAAAACAGCTCCTTCCAAATCATCTGCTGGAAGGAGGTTCCAATCAATGTTGGGAAAGTTAGTCACCCATTGCAACTACTCTATTCCATTCACACTTTTCCAAAATCTGCCGACCTATGCTTTCTTCAATCTCCCTGCTTCTATTGGGGTCCTGTATTTATCCCCTAGTGAGGTTATTGCTGCCTTACTGTTCCTAATTTCCACCCATACTGACTCAGTCGGCAGACCTTCCTCGATAATGTTAACCTCTGTAGCTGTGATGCCCTCTCTGATTAGCAGTGCTACACCCCTTCCTCTCTTTACCTCCTCCCTATTCTTTTTAAATGTTCTAAACCCTGGAACATCCAACAACCATTCCTGCCCCTGAGAAATCCATGTCTCTGTTATGGCCACAACATCATAGCTCTAAGCTCATCACTTTTATTCACATTTCCCCAGTATTACCGAGCACAGTGACTCCGTTTTGGGGGAGGGGGCGGGGATGGGGAATTGTGTCTCAGTGGTTAGCATGGTTGTTTCAAAGTACCGTGGACCCGGATTGGGGGACAGGAGGAGGTGGAGGGTGCATGGTGTCTCAGTGGTTAGCACGGCTGTCTCTCAGTACCAGGGACCCGGGTTGGGGGGAGGGAGAGGGGGGATTGGTGTTTCAGTGGTTAGCACGTCTGTCTCTCAGTACCAGGGACCCGGTTTGTGGGGGAGGGGGAGGGGGGAATAGTGTCTCAGTGGTTAGCACGGCTGTCTCACAGTACCAGGGACCCGGTTTGGGGGGAGGGGGAAGGGGGCTTTGTGTCTCAATGCTTAGCACGGCTGTCTCACAGTACTAGGGACCTAGTTTGGGGGGGATGGAGAGGGGACATTGTATCTCAGTCGTTTCCACGGCTGTCTCACAGTACCTGGGACCCAGAGTGGGGGAGAGGGGGAGGGGGCATAGTGTCTCAGTGGTTAGCACGGCTGTCTCACAGTACGAGGGACCCGGTTGGAGGGATGGGGGTGGGGAATTGGGACATGGTGTCTCAGTGGATAACAAAGCTGTCTCAAAGTACCAGGGAATCGGTTTGGGGGGAGTGGAGGGGGGCATGGTGTCTCATTTGTGAGCACGGCTGTATCACAGTACCAGGAAACCAGTTGGAGGGGAGGGAGGGGGGCATGGTATCTCAGTGGTGAGCACGGCTATATCACAGTACTAGGGACCCGGTTTGAGGGGAGGGGAGGGGGGCATGCTGTCTCAGTGGTGAGCACGGCTGTATCACAGTACAGGGACCTGGTTTTGGCGGGGTGGGGGGTGGTGTCTCAGTGGTGCGCACGGCTGTCCCACGGTACCAGGGACCCGGTTTGGGGGGAGGGTGAAGAGGGCTTGGTATCTCAGTGCTTAGCACGGCTGTCTCACAGTACTAGGGAACTGGTTTGGGGGGAGGGGGAGGGGATGCATGTTGTCTCAGTGGTTAGTACAGCTGTCTCACAGTACCAGGGACCCTGTTTGGGGGGGAGGGGGAGAGGGGCATGATATCTCAGTGGTTAGCACAGCTGTCTCACTGTACCTGGGACCCGGTTTGTGGGGAGAGGGAGGGGGGCTGGTGTCTCACTGCCTTTGACATCTTCCAAAACCTTTCTCCAAACACCTTAAAATTATGCTCACCTCGTGACAATCATTCATGGGAGGAAATCTCTGGCTATCTACTCTGTCTGTAACTCTCACTATCTTGTTCAATTCTATCAAGTTACCTCTCATCCTTCTTTACTCCAATGAGAAAAGCCATAGCTCCCTCAACCTTTCTTCATAAGACAAGCCCTCTAGTCCAGGCCACATTCTGGTAAATCTCCTATGCACCCGCTCTAAAGCTTCCATATCCTTTCTTTACTGAGGCGACCAGAATATTTCAAATGTGGTCTCACCTGAGCTTTATATACCTGCAGCATAATCTTGTGGCTCTTCAACTCAGTCCACCTGCTAATGAAAACCAACACACCATACGCCTTCTTAACATCCCTATCAACTTAGGTGGCAACGGAGACACCTACAGACATGGACCCCAAGATCCGTTTGTTCCTCCTCACTGCTACGAATCCTACATTTGACCCGGTAATCTGCATTCAAATTCGACTTCCAAAATGAATCCCTTCACAAAATAGGAAATTGGAACAGAATTAGTTCATTTAGCCCCTTGGATCTGCTGTGCCGTTTGATCACAGTTAAAATGTTTCTCAGCCACATTCTCCTGCCTTCACCAACTGACCATTGATTCCCTTAGTCATGAAAAACATACTTATCTCTATCTAAAACAAAACACGGTGTCTGTGTGCGGGCGTGTGCATGTGTTTGTGTGTAAGTGTCCATATCGGTATGTATGTGTGTTGTGTGTTTAATGTGCCTATGTATGTTTGTGTGCATCTCTGTGAAATGATGGCTCTGTGATTTTTGGGGTAAATCCATTGAAATTGAGACAAACCCTTACTCCCCTCTTCCACCTCTACGTCTGTCCCTGTTAAGTTTATAGTCATACAATGCCACCCTCTGCTGGTCTCCCCATGCCACTGCACAAGTGTCAGATTTTTTTCTGTCAGAGTCCATCAAATACTGTGAATCTCTCACATTGCATGGCTGTTTGGTTTTGCAAATATCTTTGGATGCACAGAACAGTTTTGTCTGATACATAGATATATTACCATCACCACTGGGTCAGTTTCAGGACTTTTCAAACATTTCTCACTTACACCTTGTAGGGGTGAATTATAAAATATTTCAATTTAAAGAACATGTAATAAATTCATCGCATCACCTTACAGATGACTTGGTCAGAGTTGCTTGGATGCAGTTGCAGTGGAAATATTCTTTAAGGTGTACACTCTGTGTAACGAATAATCTTCAAAGACAAATCACTTTCACATTGCAGAGAGAGTACAGATATTATTCAGGAGCATTCGCCACTCTGAGTGTCCTCAGTACAATTATGATCCTCCCTATAACCAACTGTGTGTGTGTGTGTGTACATGTGCAGATGGTGCTGTCAGTTTGGATGGTGCTATGATCTACCTCCCTCTCTCCACTTCCTAGACTGAATCCCTTATGGTTTTCTCCCTCCACTGCCAACAATGCAGTAGAGTGTGAAGACCAGCAGAGGTGGACATTGCATAACTTTAAACACCACAGTGGCTGGAAGATCTGCTGTGCACACGGATGCGCACAGAGACACGCAGATACACAAAGATATGCATATAGTTACATAGGCACACAAAGAGATTGGTGCAGTCACACAAATACGAAAGCACACAGAGAGAAATGCCAATACACTGATGCACATGCACACGCAGATATACAGACATCAGTACGGACACACCACAAACACTGACACATTGACGTTTATACAGACATGCAGAATCTGCCAGTATTTATTTTTCGTGTGGTGTCTTCCTCAATATTTCACTCGATCGTGTGGTGTGTGCCAAAATTTCTGTTGATCCCTTGGGATTCCTCTGCATCCTCACTATAGCTTCTCCATCTTTCCTATAACAAGACGACCAGAACTGAACACAATGTTCCAAGTGTGCTGTTACGACACAGCAATTAACCCGTTTATGAATTAAACCAAACACCCAGAAATGCTCACCTTGCCTTATAACCTGTGACAGCATCTACCCTCCTCCTCCACCCAAAAACAAAGTACCTGTGCCACAGCTTGGAAAGTTAACGAGTTTTTTTATTTTTTTTTCAACAGTCTCTTTGGGAATTTGGACTAGTGGAAATGGAGGTTAGGGCAGTTGAATGTTCCTCCTGCAGAATGTGGGAGGTAAGGGTCACCACTAGTGTCCCTGCTGCCTACATCTGCTGTAAGTGCACCTGACTCCAGCTCCTTGAAAACCACGTTAGGGAATTGGAGCTGGAGCTGCGAGAACTTCGGATCATTCGGGAGGCAGAGGGGGTTATTGAGAGGAGTTACAGGGAATTAGTAGAAAAAGGTAAATGGGTTACAATCAGGGGACAGAAATGGAACCGGCAGGCAGTGCAGGGATCCCCTGTGGCCATTCACCTCAACAATAAATGTACCATTTTGGATCCTATGGGGGGGACTTACCAGGGGAAAGCAGTGGTGTAGAGGGATCTGGCACAGCGTCTGTCCCTGCTGCTCAGAAGGGAAAGGGGAAGAGGAGCAGAGCAGTAGTCACTGGGGACTCCATAATTTGGGGGACAGATAGGAGGGTCTGTGGGGACGAGAGAGTCGTACGGTTGGTGTGTTGCCTCCCTGGTGCCAGAGTTCGTGATGTCATTGATCGTGTTTTTGGGATCCTTAAGGGGGAGAGGGAGAAGCACCAAGTCGTGGTCCACATAGGCACCAACGACATAAGTAGGAAGAGAGATGTGGATTAAAGGCAGAAATTCGGGGAGCTAGGATGGAAGCTTAGAGCTAGGACGAACAGAGTTGTTGGCTGTGGTTTCTTGCCCGTGCCACGTGCTCGTGAGGCAAGGAATATGGAGAGAGAGAAGGAGAACACGTGGCTGCAGGAATGTGCAGGAGGGAGGGTTTTGGATTCTTGGATAATTGGGGCTCTTTCTGGGGTAGTTGGGACCTCGACAAGGAGGATGGGCTTCATCTGAACTAGTGGGTACCAATATCCTGGGGGGGCGGGGGTGAGTGGAATTCGCTAAGGCGATTGGGGTGAGTTTAAATTAATCCAGCAGGGGGATGGGAACCAAAATTGTAGTTACAGTATAGAAAGGGTTGAGAGTAGGGAGGTCCAAAATCAAGTTTCAGGGACGCAAGATGGCACCGGCAAGCAAGAAGTTGGTTTGAAGTGTGTCTACGTCAATGCCAGGAGCATCCGGAATAAGGTGGGTGAACTTGCAGCATGGGTTGGTACCTGGGACTTCAATGTTGTGGCCATTTTGGATAGATGGTTAGAGCAGTGACAGGAATAGTTGTTGCAGGTTCCAGGATTTAGATGTTTCAGTAAGAACAGAGAAAATGGTAAAAGAGGGGGAGGTGTTACATTGTTGGTCAATGACAGTATTGCAGTTGCAGAAAGTATGTTGAGGACTCGTCAACTGAGGTGGTATGGGCTGAAGTTAGAAACAGGAAAGGAGAGGTCACCCTGTTGGGAGTTTTCTATAGGCCTCCGAATAGTTCCAGAGATGTAGAGGAAAGGATAGCAAAGATGATTCTCGATAGGAGTGACAGAGACAGGGTAGCTGTAATGGGGAACTTCAAATTTTGAAATATTGAACGGGAACACTATAGTACGAGTACTATAGAGTGGTCAGATTTTGTCCAGTGTGTGCAGGAGGTCTTTCTGACTCAGTATATGGACAGGCCAACAAGGGGTGAAGCCACATTAGTTTTGATACTGGATAATGAGCCTGGTCAGGTGTTAGACTTGGAAGTAGGTGAGCACTTTGCTGATAGCAATCACAATTCGGTTATGTTTACTTTAGTGATAGAAAGGGATAGGTGTATACCACTGGGTAAGAGTTACAGCCTGGGGAAAGGCAATTACGATGCCATTAGGCAAGATTTAGGAAGCATATGATAGGGAAGGAAACTGCTGGGGATGGGCACATTAGAAATGTGAAGCTTATTCAAGGAAAAGCTACTGTGTGTCCTTGATATGTATATACCTGTCAGGCAGGGAGGAAGCTGTAGAGTGCGGGAGCGGTGGTTTACGAATGAAGTGGAATCTCTGGTCAAGAGGAAGACGGTGACTTATGTTAGGATGGGATGTGAAGGCTCAGTTAGGGCACTTGAGGGTTACAAGGTAGCCAGGAAAGACCTAAACAGAGAGCTTTGGAATGCTTTGCCTGCAACAGTAGTAGATTCGCCAACTTTAAGCACATTTAAGTCGTCATTGGACAAGCATATGGACGTACATGGAATAGTGTAAGTTAGATAGGCTTCAGATTGGTATGACGGGTTGGTATGACGCAACATCGAGATCCGAAGGGCCTGTACTGCGCCGTAGTGTTCTATGTTGTATATTCCCCTATCTTCTCCTACTCCTGGCACAACTTCCAAAGATGTGCAGGTCAGGTGAATTGGCCATCCTAAATTGCCCGTAGTGTAGGTAAGGGGTAGATGTAGGGGTATGGGTGGGTTTCGCTTCGGCAGGGCGGTGTGGACTTGTTGGGCCGAAGGGCCTGTTTCCACTAATGTAAGTAATATAATCTAAAAAAAACTTCCCTCCACTATCCTGATGAGCCCTACCCTCACTAAAGCAATCATCTTGTTCCTCACAAAAGTATAGAACGTCTTAAGTTTTACTTTAATCCTACTCGCCAAGTCTTTTTCATGCCCGCTTCTCACTCTCCTGAGATTATTCTTCACTTCCTTCCTGACTACCTTGTAACCCTCTAGAGCCTTGTCTGATCCTTGCCTACTTAACCCTAAGTCATTTTCCTTCTTCCTCTTGAGATATTCTACATCCATTGATACAACGGAGATATGGAGCTGCAAATGGATTGGAGTTGCACATCCCGTCACTTCCAGCATGGGCTGCAGTTTTCCCCACGCTGGGCAGTGATCTAACACTGTGTTACTGAACAATGCACTGGGTTGGTGTACACAGCTCTACATGCTGGTAGGGTAACTACTCCTGATTTACAGATCCATGCCCTGGGGTGGAGTACACTGCTCTACATGTTGGTAGGGTAAATGCTCCTGGTTTACAGATCCATGCCTGGGGTGGCGTACAGTGCTCTACATGCTGGGAGGGTAAATGCTCCTGGTTTACAGAACAATTCACTGCTGTTCAATGCATAGCTCCCAGTGCTGGAGAGGCAGTTCATAACTGGTGTGGTCTGCACAGATTGCTGGGTTGTATTGAGCAGTACACTAGCCTGGTCTGAACACTGCTACATGCTGCACAGATATATCATCTGGATTATGGTGTCTGATTCTGTGACGTGGATTTCAGCTGATTTGTCACCACATTTACTTTATATTCTTATTTTTGTTATTGGACATGAGAAAGTACTACTCATCCAGTTAATCCCATTTGTCTGAGAAGAACCACGTTTACTGAACTTGTCGATCAAGTAATCATCCAATTATAACATGAAGATAATCGTCCTTCTGTACCTTAACCTGGCCGTTGGTGCTCATATACCTGGAATTCCGGGGAAATCATTATGAAGCTCAGAAACAATGCGCAAAACGTATGTCTCGTGGTCTCCTCTATGTCCCAACTGTGGGTCCCATTTGGATCCCTAGTGTATCGAGAGCTGGCATTGCGAAGCTCAGAAACAATGAAATGGTATGTGTCAAACTGCTGTTCACTTCCCAGTGTGTTACATATGGTGCTCCATAGACAGGGAAGTGAGTGCTGGGCTGTTGTTCACTTCGTGGTGTGTCTCATGTGGTACTCCATGGACAGGGGTGTGTGTTTGACTGTTGCTCACTTCCCAGTGTGTCACATATCATACTCCATAGACAGGGAGGAGTGTGCTGGCCTGTTGTTCACGGCATGGTGTGCCCCATGTGGTGATCCATGGACAGGAGGTATGTGTTTGACTGTTGCTCACTTCCCGGTGAATCTCATGTACTGCTCCATGGGCAGGGGGGGTGTGCGTTTGGCTGCTGATCACTTCCCAGTGTGCCCCATGTGGTGATCCATGGACAGGGAGGCGTGTGTGTGCTGAGCCATTGTTCACTTCCCGGTGTGCCCCATGTGGTGATCCATGGACAGGAGTGTGTGTGTGCTGGGCTATTTTTCACTTCCCAGTGTATCCCATGAGGTGCTCCATGGACAGGGGTGTGTGTGTGCTGGGCTATTGTTCACTTCCCGGTGTGCCCCATGAGGTGATCCATGGACAGGGAGGCGTGTGTGTGCTGGGCTATTGTTCACTTCCCGATGTATCCCATGAGGTGCTCCATGGACAGGGGTGTGTGTGTGCTGGGCTATTGTTCACTTCCCGGTGTGCCCCATGTGGTGATCCATGGACAGGGAGGTGTGTGTGTGCTGGGTTATTGTTCACTTCCAGGTGTGGCCCATTTGGTGATCCATGGACAGGGAGGTGTGTGCTTTGCTATGGTTCACTTCCCAGTGTGCCCATGTGGTGATCCATGGACAGGGAGGTGTGTGTGTCCTTGGCTATTGTTCAGTTCCTGGTGTGTTCCATGTGGTGATCCATGGACAGGGGTGCGTGTGTCCTGGGCTATTGTTCACTTCTTGGTGTGCCCCATGTGATGATCCATGGACAGGGGTGTGTGTATCCTGTATTATTGTTCACTTCTGGGTTTGCCCAATGTGGTGATCCATGGACAGGGAGGTGTGTGTGTGCTGGGCTATTGTTCAATTCCCAATGTGCCCCATGTGGTGATACATGGACAGAGAGGTGTGTGTGTGCTGGGCTATTGTTCACTTCCCGGTGTGTCTCATGAGGTGCTCCATGGACAGGGGTGTGTGTGTGCTGGGCTGTTGTTCACTGCCTGGTGTGTCCCAGGTGGTGATCCATGAAGAGGGAGGTGTGTGTGTGCTGGGCTATTGTTCACTTCTTGGTTGCCCCATGTGGTGATCCATGGACAGGGGTATGTGTGTGTCCTGAGCTACTGCTCACTTCCCGGTGTGTCCCAAATGGTGATCCATGGACAGGGAGGTGTGTGTGTGCTGGGCTATTGTTCACTTCCCGGTGTGCCCCATGTGGTGATCCATGGACAGGTGTGTGTGTGTCCTCGGCTATTGTTCACTTCCCGGTGTGCCCTTTGTGGTGATCCATGGACAGGGTTTCCGGCAGCTTTAGTCACGCCTTTGAACCTTGGACTGTGCGTCCACTGAACACCGGCGCTTGTCCCTCTCAGATGATTTTGTCGTCAGTAACACGAGAAAACCTCTCGAATATAATTGTAAAAGAGCAGGCATCTAACTTGTAGCTGATGGGCTTCTGACTGATTCGTGTTATTGAAAAGTTAGTGAATAGATTGCTAGAGGTTGTGCTCAGACATTCAGGGAGACCTGAGGATTTGGTGACCCAACTCTGGATGGACCATAGGGACTGTAGTTACAACACCTCCATCTGTAAGGTGAACAATAAGTGGAGCACAGCCTGCACAGACAGGAAGATCTGAAACCAGGGAGTGAGTGTCCTTGGGGAAAGGGATCTGCTGTATCCACACCGGGTTTTCCAGGAACAGCTTCCCAAGTTACATTTAACCCAGGACCAGAGTGTGAGAGGACCCTGACTGAAGAAGGAGCTGGTCACAGAGCGGTGTCACCTCCTTCAACACGACCTGCAGCATCACACCTGGAGAAGGATGGTGCTGCCAGTGTCTGTTAGGGTCACTGTTTCACTCAGCTTCTATGATCCCGATCTTTCCAGGCAGGAGTGGGTGACAGATCCATCATCTCCCAGTATGCCGACATCAACATCACCATTTGGAGACGGAGGATACATATATGGTGGTTGAGAGCAGTGGGGTCCCTGGGAACATCAGGAAGATGGAGAAACAATTCCCGTGTCTGATCGGGTGAGAATGAGTCCTCCAGTACACACTGCATCACTAACTCCTGTAGTATTTTTCCGTTTCAGTAACATACTACCTACCATTCTTCCTAAAGAAAATGACAGATTATATATTATCTTTAATCCCATTTGCTAAACTTTTATCCATTGACTTCACCTGTCCATATCCAATTACAGACTCTTCACCTTCCCTTGATAATTTAGTTTCCTGTTTATCTTAGTTTAATCGGCACACATAGTTACAGTACATTTGTTCCACTCGTCCTGATTATTGATACAGATTGGAAAGAGCTGTGGACCCAGCATTGGTCACTGTGTGACTCCACTGGTGACGTTCTGTCAAACTGACTAAGGCTGATTTATCTGGAGTGCCTGCTTCCTGTCTGATAACCAGTCCTCTCCGATTTATGTGTAACACATTCGAAGCGCTGAATAAGAACGAGGAGCATCAGTTCGGCAATCCAGCCCCTCAGGCCTCTTCCGACATTGAATACAATTATAGCTGATGTCAGTGCGGCCTCAGTTCCACGTTCCTGTCCGATCTCCATATTCCTTCATTTACTCAATATCCCAGCATCTACTGCACTCTGGGGCAGTGAATTACACAGATTCCCAACCCTGTGACAGAAGTATGTTCTCCACACCCCTGTTTCACTTCTCCCCCACCTCATCCTAAAACTATGGTTTTAGGATCGTTCGAGATTGTCCCACATGAGGAAATATCAACTTCACATCTTCATTGTAAATCACCTTTAACATCGTCCAGACCTCCGACATCTCCTCTCATTTTTCTATACTCCAGGCAGTGTTGGCCTGAACTGCTCAATCTCTCTTCAGAGGAAAATCTCCTCATGTCTGGAGTAAATCGAGACATGAGGACTGTAGACTTGGTGTCCTACAGTCAGGACACCAAGACTGCACACAGTACTCAGTTGCGATCTCACACCTCCCTCCCTTTATAATCCACTTTTTTAGAAATAAATGCCAAAGTTGCACTTGCCTTTCTTATTATCTGCTGTACCTATGCGGACAACCAGATCCCTCTGACCTAATCATTCTGAAGTCTCTCTCCATTTGGATAAAAATTTGCCTTTCTGCTGCACTGATCCAAACGGATACACCCATACTTTTCGTTGTTCAGTTTCTTCTGTCAAATGTTGTTACAATCTATCCATATATATTTTCTAATTTCTTCCATCTTCATTGCAATTTCTCATCTGAGTTAGAGTCATCTGTTAATTTGGTTGTAACATGTTCTATCCTCTCAAGTACGTCAGACTATTGATTGTAAATCGTTGGGGCCTGGGGAGACCAATACATATGGTTTCCTAAAAGTTGAATTTTGCCAAACAGAAAATGACTGATATTTTTTTCCATCTCACTGCATTTTGTTGCTTCACTAAGATTGTATCCAAGCTGAAAAATTACTTTTGATCGTAAACGATCTTATTCTGCAGATTAATCATTTGTGCACAGCTATTCAATGCCTCCTGAAAGTCCAGTATTTCATCTCTAAGATCCCCATGATCCAAATCATGTTGATTCTGATCGATTGTGGTTTGACTTTGCAAATTTCTTGTCATTAATTCCTGAATAATCGACTTTAGCAATATTTCTTAAATGTGAACAGTATTCTCACTACTGTATATTCCATCATGAAGGTGATAATTCTAAATTCTTACCGCTCTATATTCTCTTTGTTCGCTCCAATCCTGTATAATTGGTACATGGCGTGAAATGACCTGCTCTGATTGCTCTGTAACAGGTCGGAGTCGCTGAATAGACTCATTCTCTTCCTTGTGCACAAAATCCATTGGCTGATGTCTCTCTGGTGTTCCACATCACCATCTTGATGGTCTGCCTGTCCTCCTCCTGTTGATGCGTAAGAATCGTGAAGGCTTATGCAATGTTCCTGTTGCTGTCTAACAGTTTGAGGGGCTGATAAAAACCTTCTCATAATCCTCCATCACAGGCTGGAGATACTGAACGGTCTCTCCTGAATCACTGATATTGGACTGAGCGAATGATTTGCCTTTTTCTGCTCCCATGCACCAGAGACGACAGGTAAACGTCTTCCTCCTTTCCCATAAGAAATCTCATAGTTTGCAACGTTCTCCAATTCCCGTGCAACAGGGTCGATGGGACTGAATATCCTCCTGGTATCCCAGTGCACCAATCTCCAGTCCCTGTGTGGCCTGTTCCAGTTCCTATGTTACAGACTTGAGGAGGCTGAATAGACCGATCCTATTGCTGCATAACAGGATACTGGTGCTGCATGACCTACTCTGGGCCCAGTGTTATCGACTCGAGGAGCTGACTGGCCTCCTCCCGTAACTGTATATCAGCTCCAGGGGCTGAATAGCCTCTTCCTGTTGGTGTAACAGGGTCAATGTCGTTCGAGACACTACCTTTAATAAATGTCAGAAGGCGCTGAACGAGAGAGTGCCCATACTCTGAGGCACTCTCGTCTACATATCTGACTTACAGAAACGAACCATTAATATAGTCTTTTTTCTGTATAAAGTCCTGAAACTGTAAGTAACAAAAGAGGTCCCTCCCAGATACCTCATATTCCTTGCTCAGCTGCTCAAAATTCATCATGACCGCCCCGTCAGGTCACTATATAACACTGCCACCCACCTGGCGAAGACCCCTCCAAGTCCAAACCATTCAAGGAACATAAAAGGTGCACATCTACTCCATCCTTTCTCTGCAACCAGGGAGGCTACCGAGCCTGGAATCGAACCTTGCTAGCACACTGGAACCGTATTTAGCACTCTTCTAATATTATCAGAGGACCTACGACCCCTAATAAAAATGGTCCTCTTTCACAATGGGCCTTCAAAACCAGCATTTTCAACAAAATTTTAAAGTCCATGTTTAATAATGATATAGGCATATACAAAGTGCAATCCTCTGGGACTTTCCCTCTCTTGAGGATAAGATAAATATTTCCTTCTTGCAGAGTGGATGGGAGGCAGTCCTGACTGTACAAATAATTGTACATAACCAACATTGGCCCAGCCAGCATGTCTATGAATTCCTTCTAAATCTTTTTCTGAAAATCCATCTGGGCCGGGGGCTTTACCACTCTGGAGCTGCCTCACTGTCTCCTGTATCTCTCGGATTGTCAGAGGGGCATTCTAAAGAGACGCTTGCTCTGAACTTACAGGAGGTCCAAGATCTTAATAAAGGACTCCATCGTCGCCAATCCGTCCTCCCAGCCCGCTGACTGGAACAACCCAGAGTAGAACTTCCTGAACTCTGCATTAATATTTTTGGGATAACGGGTGATAATAGCAGCAATCTTCTTTCTGGCCAAGTATGCCTAATATCTACCTGGTTATCACCATGCTCGAATACCTTCTGTTTCGCAAAGGAAATCTGTCTCTTTGCTGTCTGGGCGAGTGCAGCATTCAGAGCAGTCCGGAGGGCTGCAATCTGCTGCGATTAAGTTACTAACAGTCTGACATAATATGGTGTCTCAGCTCTCTTTAGCCGAGCCTCAAGCATACGCTGCTGCTCTCCCTTCTGCTGCTTCTGACTCGCTGAGTGAGAAGTAATCAAATCCCTTTGAAAGGATTTGGCAGTCTCCCATAGCACCGTCGGATGACTGGCTTTACTCAAGTTAATGTCACAAAAAAATGTAAATTCCCCCGAAAAATACTCAATGAATTTGCTATCCTTCAGGAGGAAAGGATCCACGTGCCAGTGCCGTGAGCCTGTCCCATCTCCACCATCCTTGTCCTGCATGTACACTGCCACATGATTAGAAATGGCTATGTTCCCAATTCTACAGGACAGCACCGAATTTAAAAAGACCAATGGGGCAAACAACATGTAAATCCTTGTATAGAATTTATGTGGGTTAGATAAAAAGGAGAAGTCCCTATCTTCAGGGTGAAGACATCTCACACATCCACCAAGCCAGCTACCTGTTCAGGTCCACCAGCTGTGGGTGGCGGGGAAATACCCGCAAAACCCCTCGACATCCTATCCACCTCGTAGTCTATACGTCAGTTAAAGTCTCCTCTTAATTGTATGACTTGCCCCAAGGATCATCAACTAGGAGAGCGGATCTATTAGAAATTTGAGGGGGTGTGCTGGGGGCAATATTAATCAAGGTCCCATATTCCTCTCCATGTATTAAAGATTTAAGGATCAAAGACAACTCACATTCATTCTTAATTTGGTCAAACAATTGAAGTAGAAGGTTCTTATGAATGAGTATAGCTACTCCTCTACTTGTTGAATTTAAGGATGAAAAAACACCCAGCTGAACCTTCCCAGCTGGAACTTTAAATGCTTTTAATCTGTCAGATGTGTTTCATCAACCATTTCATTTTTAAGGCTTGAACGTATATTTCTTTTCCTCTTAATCAGTGAGTAGCTCCCTTTAACATTCCAGGTGCACCATTTAAATGAGCGGTTCGCCGTAACCATCCGAAGCAGCCCATGACCTGCCATGGTTTCTGAAGCCACGGTCCACTCTTCCACCTCCACGACATGTGGCCCGAGACGCTGGATCTCTTGGTATTGCTTCTGCAGCATGGCTGAGATCAGTTCCAGCATGGTTCAGGTCTCCTCCATTGCTGAATCAATATTCTCTCGCAGGCTCCTGCACTCCGAGAGCAGGCTCTGCTCCACAAATAAGTTCGCTGGTGTGCTCACGGAGGCCGACATCACAGCTGTGGGTGTATCCATTGCTGCAGTGCCCTGCTGGTTGTGATCCTCATGGTCATTTTCCCTTTGACAATTTCCTTACTCACTTAAAATGTCATAGAGCAATACTGGGGATCAAAAGCGACCGATGTTCATCATAATAGGGAAGAAATAGAGGATGAACGCACCACTTTATCTGGGTTTTGGTGCAGAGCTCAGCAGGGCAGACCGACTGCATCGCCGCTATCTTGGATCTCCCCGAATAGTCACTGTTAACAAACATTTTGAAATGGTATGAAGATGTTTCTTGTAGATGGAGACAATGAAGAAACTTTGGATGTAATATAGTTGGATATTCCAGGTGGATGTTTAAGAGTTCAGAACGTGAATCGTAAATAAAATTAAACCAACGCTGTTCAGGAGGGACATTTGGAAATGGAAAGGTAAAAGTAAAGTTGGCCTTCATTTAATGGAAATTGGAATATCGATGTAAAGACGTTCTGCGCAGACTGCATGCAGTGCGGATGAGATTATACCTGTATTCTGTGCTGTTACAAAGAATGAGAGGGGATCTCAGCAGATCTTAGAAAATTCACTCACAGCAGATTGACGAATGCAGGGGCATGGAGACGTGCAGCAGACAAGGTTAGGGGGAATCCCAAGATATTCTCCAAAAACATCGATCAGAACAGAATAACCAGGGAACAATTTCAAAACCAAGGGGGCTATCTGTGTGTGAAGCTGGTGAACATTGATCGATTGTGACACAAGAGCTTCACATCTGTTTTACTTGGGAGAAGAAGGAGGCATATACAGAATTCAAGAAGATGCAATGTGAAGCTCTCAAACAGATTTATATAATAGGCAAGTTGGGATTGATGGTTTTGGATGATGTACAGTCCAGGTGAGTAGTATCTCAGCATGCTGTTGTAGACAAGAGACGAAATGATGTGACCTAAATGTTTAAGTCGAATCTGACCGCGAAGGAGATGCCAGAGGACTAGAGATCAGCGATGCGTTCCCAAGTTACTGGAAAGCTGGCGGAGATAGATCAGTGTCTGGTGGTGTACCACAGCAAGCAGTGCAGTGTATCTTACTTTTTGTGATATTCATAAATGATGTAGACGTGAATGTGGAGGGGAGAGTGGGAGGTGCGGGTCGAGTGTAATAAGTAAGTTTGTGTTTGATACAAAGATTGGGCAGGTGCTTGGCAGTGAAGAGGAAGGCCTTATTTTACAGGACGATACAAATTGAATGGTCAGATGGTCAGATCAATGGCAGATGGAATGAAAACCCGATAAATGTGAGGTGATGCAGTGTGGAAGAAGGAACCACATCGGGGAGTACTCAAAGAATGGCAGCACACTCGGAAGCTCAGAGGGTGTTTTGCTACATATCCCTAAATGTGACTGGACAGTGTAATAACTAGTTAAAAAAGCACACGGGACTGTAGGCACAGAGTTTACTTATTGAGGCGAAATAATATGAGCTAAACATGCCATTGGTTAGGCCATAGATAGAATACTGTGTGCAGTTCTGGGAGCCACATATTTCTCTGAATTCCTGTTTGTTTGCCTGTATTTTAACTGTAGTGTTTAAATAAATTGTGTTTTTTTTATCGTCTTGTTGCTTGACCAGTCACATTGCATCTGGAACAGATACTTTACATTGACGTTAAAATAAGAAAACATTGGAGTCTAGACTACCGCCTTCAATTATTTTTCAGAGGCTCTGGTGTGGTCCGAAACACGTGACTCCTCCCTTCTTGTGTAATTGTATGGAGGCACTAAATGGGCTATCTCTTCTCTTCAAGGTAAAAACAATGACTGCAGATGCTGAAAACCAAATACTGGATTAGTGGTGCTGGAAGAGCACAGCAGTTCAGGCAGCATCACTAATCCAGTATCTCTACTCTTCTCCAATCATTTCATGGAGCAGAATGACTTCTTCATATTCCTGTGAGACTAGCGTGAGGAGCTTAATGAGCTCCTCCTTTTAACTGTGGAAATGTGCAGTGTCCAGCAGTATTGTTACCTGAATGTTACCGACACTTCAACAGCACAAGCCTGAATGTTGTCCAGGTCTTGCTACACATGGACACAGACTGGTTCAGGAGCTGAAGGGATCTTTTTCTCTGAATATTGCATGACCTTCAGTAAACACCCTCACTTGTAATCTTATGGTGAGGGCAAGACATTTGTGAAACAGCTGAAGATATTTGTGCTGAGGAAGCTACCTTGAGGATCTTTTGAAGATGTGTTCAGGACTGCATGGAGTTTTGTACACAAACCACAATCATTGTGCTTTATGCTTTAAATCACTCTAACCAGGGAAGTTTACAACTCATTCCCATTCAGTGAAATCCTGCGCAGTCTCATTGAGACCGACTTCAGTTAAACGCTGCCTTAATGTCAGGGCTGGTCACTCTTCCCTGAACTCTTGTATTCACATCGTTTGGTCATATTAACAGGCCACGGTGTGAGGGTAGGGAGTGTTTTTTGATCGGTCAGAGCATTGAGGGCTGTGAAGTATTGGACATGAAAGCGGATATTGTAACTTATGATCTTATTGTGGGGCAAGGCAGGCTTGCGGGGGAGGGGTGTGGGACATGGGTGGGGTGGGGTGGGGGTGGTCGAGGAGTGAGGATTGTGTGGATGAATGTCATACTCCTGTTTGTGATGTTCTCACATTCTGTTATTGGAAAGTAGACGCTGTTATTCTCCTGGAAGCACTATTATTGAATATTACAAGATTAGCTGGACCATCTCTGGGTGAGGAATGTGAACTGTATTCACAGTGAAACTGGGTCTACAACTTGACCAACAAACGAGGCACAAGTTGCAGAAAGGGGAAGCTCAGTTAGCAGTGATGTGGAGCCTCTTTCATACCACTGCCTGGGTGTCCCTTTTACACTTTCCAAACTATCCCAAACTGGGTTTGACAGTTTTGAGGGGCTGAATGGTCTCCTCTGTTTCTGTGTACCAGGGTATAGCAGTAAGTAGCCTCTAACTGCTCCTGTCTAGCAGGTTTGATGGGCAGAATGGAACACAGAAACATGGGACTGACGAGCAGGAGTGGGTGATTAGACACTTTGAGTCTTCTCTACCAGGGACTAAGATTGTGGCCGATCAGGTTGTAGTCTCTGCTCTATTTTCCTGTCTGTGTGCTATTATCCAAGAATCACTTCTCTGGCCAATATTTAACTGACTCAGCGTTGAATAAATATAAACAAAGAGACATCTCAAACTTGTGGGCAAGAGAATTCCCACTTGAAATGCCTGTTTAGAATTTCTGCTCATCCCTCTTATCGAGTCATATAGCATGCAATTGTGTAAGTGCTGACAAGACATCCCAGTATCATCGAGTCTGATTTGAGAGCATTTGGCTCATATTCCTCTAAACCTCCTTATTCAGATACCCATCAAGATGCCAGACTCCACCACTTCCATAATTCAATAAGGACACCTCCCTCTGTATGAAAACAATGCGTATAATTTTCCACTAAATTATTACCCCTCGTACCTTAAAACAAGCCTCCAGTCTGAAAAGCAATCCTCTACCAACCCTTGTCTCCTCCCTACAATCTAATTTTGTATTCAATTGGCTTGGGTGCGCTGGTTCCCACGTGACCTAACCTTACTAACTTTCCTAATATGCAGAAACTTGTCGAACAACGTGTTCCAGTGTGTATGGAAAACATCTACAACACTGCCTTCATCAATCTACTTTGTCACCTCTTTAACAAACTCAGTCAAATCAGTGTGACACGATTTCTCATGCAAAAAGCTATGGTGACGATCCCCAATCAATCCTTGCCTTTGAAAATGCATGCAATTGGCTATCCCTCAGAAACCCCTCCAACAACTCACCCACCACTGATGACAGGCTCACTGGTCCAGAGTTCTTTGGGTTGTTGGGTAACTGTTATCTTTTTTACTACCACTCCTCCATTGGGCACAGCAAATTATCGGTGAAACCAGGTTGATGAAATGGCCAAAGATATAGGTCTCACATTGGGTCAGGGTCAACCTCGGAAGAGGTCAGGTTGATTTTCATTATTTGTTAAAATAACAAAATCATGACGAAAACAAGTTCCTCAAACTATGGAGGAAAGGTGAATGTCAAACAGAATAGAAATTACAAAAATGTACATTGATATTTCCATTCATAAAAATACTGAGGAACACAAACATACACAGACACACACACAGATACATACACAGACAAGCACACACAGGCACACTCAAATACAGACACACTCAAACACACATGCTCAGACACACTCAAACTCACACACAGACATGTACACACTGACATACTCAAACACAGACACAAAAACACAGACACACACACAGACACATGCACATACAAGTATATGCACGAATGCAGACAAATGCATGTACCGTAGACCGAAAACAATTAGAGCAGAAAAAAGGCCATTTGGCCCATCCAGTCTGCTGAGCTATTGATCATGGCTGACATGTTTTTCAGGCCAATTCGCCTGCCTTCTCACAGCAAGCCTTGATCCCGTCTTTAAGCATAACTTATCTAGTTATATCATAAAGACGCTAATGTGTCTGTGCGTGTGTGTGCGCGACTGTGTAAATGTCGTTGTGTGCGTCACTTTGTGCGTCCGTGTGTGTCTGCGTGCATGTGTTGTCTCTGTGTGTGCCTGTGCGTGTGCATGTGTCTGTGTGACACAGTGTGCGTGTCTTTCTGTGTGTGTATCTGTGCATGCGTGTCTGTGTGCCTATGTGTGTCTCTGAGGATGTGTCTGTATCTCTGTGTGCTTGTGCACGTGGGTCTGTTTGCCTAATAGCAGGAGACAGCACTATTGAGGAGAGTTGTTTTTCAGACTGGAGGCCTGTTGTTATGGACTAGGCCAGCTCACTCTAAACATTCTTAAGCAGGCAGCGGAGACCATAGCTTTGCAATTTGTTTCAGTAAGTGCACAGTGAAAATTACCCACAGTAAGCCAGCTAGGTTGATTATCAGGTTTTAAAATAGACAAAATTTAATTCACAAACTTGCAGAATGAAAGACAAAGAACAGAAAAAAGAACGCTGCAGAACTCAATCTATTCAAGATAGACTTAATTAGCTGTTCTGAATGTGCACAACAGTCCCAATAAGCAAACCCCCCTTAAAAACTGTAAAAGTGGAACATATGCTTTCCGGTTGAAGTTAGAAAGGTACAAGGAGAGAGAGAGAGACAGAGAGAGAGAGAGAGAGAGAGAGAGAGAGAGAGAGAATAAGGCACTTTCCACACAGCTGAACTCCAAATTGTTTCTGGACTGAACAGCTCACTGTTGCCTCATAGTACCAGGGTGACTGACTGTGTGGAGTTTGCACATTCTCCCTGTGTCTGCATTGGTTTCCTCCCACAGTCCAAAGATGTGCAGATTGGGTGAATTGGCCATGCTAAGTTGCACATAATGTCAGGTGCATTCGTCAAGGGTAAATGTGGGTAGGTGGCGCTAGTTGGGTAAAACCTCAGAGGGTTGGTATTGACTTGTTGGGCAAAAAGGCCTGTACACTGTAGGAAATCTGATCTATTTTCCACCAATTTGCCCATATCCTTCTAAATCCTTCCTATTAATATACCATCTGGATGCCTTTTAAATGTTGTAATTATACCAAGCTTCACCACTTCCTCCAGCAGTTCATCATATGCACGCTCCACTTTCTGAGTGAAAAAGTTGCCCCTGAGCTCCACTTAAAATCTTTCCCATCTCATATTAAATCTATGCCTTCTAATTTTGGCTTCCAAACGTGGGGAAAAGATCTTGACTACTCACCCTATCCATGCCCTTCATGAATTTATAAACCTCTAGAAAGTGCAAATGTGACTGCAACTCAGGGCCTGTGGTTTCAGTCATCCGGGGCTTAAATTCTGAAATCGAATACTGAAACCTCTTCCATCTCAATCAAATCACAATTCTAAACTCATTTTAGTCAACGTATTAAACTTCCAACATTATTCTACTGTGTGATTGTTCATCAGCCTGTTCTGACATGCTGTGACACATCTCTGCACCCGGATCCAGAATGTCTGGTCTCGAGCTAGGGACACATCCAGACAAGTTCAGGAATTGGAATAGAATCCAGTGCTCTGCATCAGAGGTAGGGACACTACTGACTAAACAAGACCTAAACCATGCCCAAATATTTAATTTTAAGTGCCAGCTTTCACTTCGGAATGGATTCATTGAAATCTGGTTCACTTTACTGAATAACATTTTTAGAATAATAACATTGTTTAAAAAATGCAAGGTACTTGCCTCAATTGTAGGATGTCGAGTTTATGTGCTCTGCCTTCGAGATAAACTATGAACATCTTTAAATACTTGGCTATTGTTTCCAGTTTAAATGACTATTATCTGTAGTCTGCAATATGAGGGACTGAAACCCTGCAGACACTCTCTGCTCTATGAAGGATCTCGAATAGATAACAATACTGAACACCAGAGACAAAGAAAGCACATACTTTCTGGCCTGAAACACCGATTACTGTTTCCAACCTCTAACATGTGATTGCCCTCTTCCTAAAACCATTAAATGATACAGACAGCTGATTACTTTACAGCTTTTCTTCCACAGTACTATCACTCACTGGGCTAAAGAATGGCAGATGGAGTATAATGTTGATAAATGCAAGGTGTTGTACTTTGGTAAAATACATATACAATGAAAAGTCGAGCCAATGGTAGTGTTGCAGAGCAGAACGACCTCGGGTTTCAGGCATAACTCTTTGAAGTTTGCATCATGTGTAGACAGGGTGGTTATGAAGGTGTTTCGCTTGCTGGATTTCATTACAGACACATAGAGTCATCGGGATGTACTGTGCAGAAACAGACCTCTGGGCCTACTCGTTCATACCAACCAGATATCCGAACCTAATCTCGTTAAATTTGCCAACACGTTGCCCATATCCAACTGAACCCTTCCTATTCATATATCCATTCCGATATCTTTTATGTACTTTAGTTTTACCAGCCTCCACTACTTCCTCTGGCAACTCATTCCATATGCGCACCATTCTCTGTGCAAAGAAAAATGCTCCTGAGGTCCCTTTTAAATCTTTCCCCTCTCATCCTAAACCTATCCACCTAGTTGTGGACTCGCCCAACCTAGGGAAAAGGCATTGTCTATTTAGCCTATGCATACCTCTCATGATTTTATGAACCTCTATAATTCACCAGCAGAGAAAACAGCCCCACCCTATTTAGGCTCTCCCTGCAGCTCAAATCCTCCATTCCTGGCAACGTCCTTGTAAATCTTTTCTGAACTCTTCCAAGTTTCACAACATCTTTCCAATAGGAATGAGACCAGAATTGCACACAATATTCCAAAAGTAGCCTAGCCAATATCCTTTACAGCCACAACATGACCTCCCAACTCTTGTACTCAGTGGTCTGAACAATAAAGGAAAGCATACCAAACACGTTCACTATCCTATCTACCTGCGACTCTACTCTCAAGGAACTATCAACATGTACTCCAAGGTCTCTTTGTTCAGCAACATTCCCCGGAACTTTACCATTGAGTGTATGCGTCCTGCTCTGATTTGTTTTTTCCAAAATGCAGCACCTCGCATTTATCTAAATATACCTCCATCTGCCACTCCTCATTCCATTGGCCCATCTGATCAATATACCATTTTACTCTGAGGTAACTTCCTTCATTGTCCACTATATTTTCAATTTTGGTGTCACCTGCAAATTTACGAATGAAATGGCCTATGTTCACATCCAAATCATTTATATACATGACAAATAGCAGTGGACAGTCCTTTGAGTGCAGGAGTTGGGACGGTATGTTCAGGTTGCACAGGACATTCGTGAGGCATGTCCTGGAGGACTGTGTGCAGTTCTGGTCGCCCTGTTATATAAAGGATATTATCAAGTTCGGGAGAGTTCAGAAAAGATTTATCAGGATGCTGCTGGGAATGGAGTTTTTGAGTTATAAGGACAGGCTCCATAAACTCGGACATTCTCGACTGGAGCGTAGGAGGCTGAGAGGTAACTTATAGATGTTTATAATATCATGAGGGGGATCGAATGTTGAATGGTAGGTGTCTTTTCCCTCGAGTGAGGGATTGTTTTAAGATAAGAGGAGCACGTATCTAAAAAGACATAGCGTCATAGAGCTGTATAGCATGGAAACAGGCCTTTGGTCCAATGCATCCATGCAGACCAGATAGCCAAAATTATTCTCCTCCCATTTGCCAGCACTTGGCCCATTTCTACCTGAACCCTTCCCATTCATCTGCCCATCCAGATGTCTTTTAAATGTTGTAATTGTGCCAGCCTCCACACCTTCCTCTGGCAGCTCATTACACACAACCACCCTCTACATGAAAATGTTACCCATTGGATCCTTTTATATCTTTCCCATCTCACCTTAAACCTTTTCCGTCTTGTTTTCGACTGCATTACGGTAGGGAAAAGACCTTGGCTATTCACTCTAACCATTTCACCCATGATTTTAATAACATCTAACGTCAACCATCATCCTCTGATGCTCCAGGGAAAGCAGCCTCAGCCTATTCAGCCTCTCCCTGTAGCTCAAACACTCCAATCCTGGCAATATCGTTGTAAACCCTTTCTGAAACCTTTCAGGTTTCACAACATCCTTCCTACAGCAGGTAGATTAGAATTGCATACAGTATTCTAAAAGTGGTCTAAACAATGTTCTGTACAGATGTTATCCAGTCTCCTAACTCATATACACAATGCACATACCAATAATATACCAAATACTTTCTTCACTATTCTATCTACCTGCAAATCAACTTTCAATGAACTATAAACCTGTACTCTGAGTTCACCTTGTTCAGCACTACTCCCCATGAGTTTACCATTAAGTGTATAAGTCATGCCCTGATTTGCCTTTCCCATTTGCAGCATCTCACATTTATCTGTCTGCCACTCCTCAGTCCATTGGCCCATCTGATCAATATCCCGTCGTAATCTGAGGTAACCTTATTTGTTGGCCATTATAACCTCCAATTTTGGTGTCATCTGCAAACTTACGAACTATACCTCCGATGTTCGTATCCAAACCATTTATATATATGATGAAAAGTAGCACAACCAGCACCGATCCTTGTGGCACTCCACTGGTCACAGGCCTCCAGTCTGAAAATCAACCCTCCACCACAACCCTCTGTCCTCTACTTTTAAGCCAATTCTGTATCCAACTGGCTAATTCCCCCTGTATTCCATGTGACCTAACTTTGCTCACCAGTCTCCCATGTGAAACCTTGTCAAATGCCTAACTGAATTCAATATAGATCACATCCAGTGTTCAGCACTCATCAATCCTCTCCGTTACTTCACAACAAAAAAATAATCAAGTTAGTGAGACATGATTATCCAGGCACAACCCCATTTTACTATCCTGATAAAGCGCTTTTGCCCAAAACGTCGACTTTCCTGCTCCTCAGATGCTGCCTGTCCTGCTGTGATTTTCTAGCACCACTCCAATCGAGACTCCCAACTCCAGCATCTGCAGTCCTCACATCTGCCAGTCCCTAATCAGTCCATGTCTTTCCAAATACATCTAAATGATTCTCTCCAACGACGTGCCTAGCACTGATATCAGGCTCACCAATTTATAGTTCTCTAGCTCTTCCTTTCCATTTTGTTTAGTTAAACTTTAGTTCAACTCATGACTTCCAGCATCTCACCTGTGGCTATTGATGGAAAAAAAAAATCCGAGCAAGGGGCCTGCAATCACTTCCTTAGCTTCCTCCAGAGTTCTTGGATCCACCTGATTAGGACCCGTAAGGATTTTTTTACACAGCATGTGGTTCGTGTAGAGAGTGAACGACCTGAGGAAGTGATAGATTGTGGGTAAAGTTACAGCATTTAAGATGCATTTGACTAAGTACAAGAATACGTGAACGTTTGGACAAATCTGGGCCAACGCAGGCAGATGGGACTGGTTTAATTGGGAATTGTTGTCTGCATGGACTGTATGGACCGATAGGTCTGTTTGCAAATACCCTGTATAACTCGATTAGTCTATGTTTATTTACACAACCAAGTATGTATCTGCACGTTTCTGTTGGTGTTTGTCTATTCACGTGTGTCTATATATATGTCGCTGTGCCCCACTGTGTGCATGTCTATCTCTCTGTGATTGTTACATGTGTTCCTGCATTAGTGTGTGGATCTCTGTGCAATGGGAATTCTTGTTGTTTTTGGTGTGAATCATTGAAACGGGGTCAAAACCATTCTCTTTTCCTCTCCCTTTCCCTCTTTTATATGAAGTGATATCAGCCCACACTCTGCTTCTCTGGTTTAGGTCTTTTCAATCCTTTCTCACATATACGTTTACTTGTAAGAGTAAAACGTTAAAAATTCCAAGTTAGAGGAATTGCATTAAAATTAATCTCATCACCTTGCAATGTGGCTTACTCGGATTTGCTTGGATATAATTGCAAAGGAAATATGCTTTAATGAGTATACGTTGTGTTGGAAATACTACCAAGTGACAAACCATTTCCACATTGCAGAAGGAGCGCAGACATTTCTGCACATGAACATGTTCCACTTGAGGGTTTCAGTCCAATGACAGTACTCTCGTGTGTGTGTGTGTGTGTGTGTGTGTGTGTGTGTGTGTGTGTGTGTGTGTGTGTGTGTGTGTGTGTGTGTGTGTGTGTGTTGCAATCAAAATGTAGATGGGATGGGCTGTGAGCTGCTGCTCTCTCTCTCTCCCTCCCAAACTGAATCTCTGATGGTTTACATAACTTTACCACCACGATTACAGTGGCGTGGGGGGTGAGGGGTGGGGTTTGGGGTGCAACAGAGATTTCTTCAGAAATCAGGCTTATGCCCAAAACGTTGATTCTCCTGCTTCTTGGATGCTGCCTGACCTGCAGCGCTTTTCCAGCAACACATTTTTCAGCTCTGATCTCCAGCATCTGCAGTCCTCACTTTCTCCTAGTGCAACAGAAAGCCCAACAGCTCTGAAAGTATCTTTGGACAGAAATGAAAGTTGACGTTTTGGATCGAGTGATCCTTACTCAGAACCGATATCGGGGGATATTTCATCACTTTAAGCACCACAGAGTCTGCCAGACCCGCCCCACACGGATACACACACGAACACAGACACATAGAGGCACTCGCTATACATTGACAATAACACAGACATGGAGAGTGTGTCAGTATTTCTCTCGCTCCATGGTAACCTTGTCAATATTTCAGTTGTTCTGTCTGGTGTGTGTCAGTATTTCCATGTGGAGTGTGGCTGTAGGACAATTACGATGTTTGCAGATATCAAACCAGGAAGAATTGAAAAATTCGTTGAGGATGGTGTGGAACTCCAACAGGAAAGTTATATTTTGGTGTAGTGTTCAGGTGTATGGCAGATGCCGATCAAAGCAGAACAGTGTGAGGTGATGCTGTTTCGTAGGAAGACAATATTAAACAGGCGGTACCGTTATAAAGGAGGTGCAAGAGCAGAGGGTGCTGGATGTATATGAGCACAGATTATTGAATGTGTCAGGACAAGTAGGGGTAGCAGTAAATCTCACAGATTTGTTTCGGTATCTGAGCTGTTTACAGGAGGAGGGAGTCTCCTTGCTCGCTTGCTGGGAGGTGGTGGAGATGGTGTGTTTTGAGCCCACACTCCTGCCTACCAAGACGATGAGGATTGCATTTGTACCAGCTCAACACAAAAAGGAGATGGCATCAGGGTCACGGTTTCGAAGTTGGGTCGGGGGGAACGGAACTGACAGTGGGTTTAAAGTGAGAATTGCCCTTCACTGAACATTGCTCCTTACTTGGTTGATGGGAGGTGGATCGTTCAGAATCGCCTTACGCGGCATCCCAGTCCTCTCCGGCTCGTACCAGGGTACTTCCCACATGGCAGGGCAAAGGGGGTGCTGGGGAATGGATGTCAGGCTCTCCACCACCCGACTTGGACATTTCTGTCCTATTCCAGGCTGTTCCTCCGGCAATAGAGCAGGGGAGGGAATGAGGGTAAGAGTGGGTGGCTCTGCTGTAAGTGCTGGTGTAGGTGGGGGGAGATATGGTGAGGTGCCTGGAGGGAGTCAGTCCACAGTGCTGTATTCATACAGTATTATTAGTGTTGGAGGGATTGTGGGAGGAGAGAGAGGGGGCGAGAGAGAGGCGGGGGAAGGTACTGCATGCAGCAGTGAGAGTTGTGAAGCATGAGCCTCGTTCGGGGGTCGGTGCTATAACAGATATACAGTGAGTGTGAGGGATCAGAGAGAATACAGTGACCCTTATCCTGACAGAGCGGGGAAGGTTATTGATGCTTGTCCTGTATTGCTGGACATTTCTTCACACCGCAGATACTGTATGGAGCTGGGTGGTGAGCTCAAACCATGCTCGGTGGGTATTGTGGCGTGGCCTCCTTTGGGAAGCGAATGGCTCCCGCTGTACTAGTCAATCCACCAGGTCCTCCGTGCCCCTGTCGACAAACCGTGCTGTAATCGCCCCTTATCTGCCATGCTCAGGGTAAACTGTGCAGGGCAGTTCCAAACGGAGAAAGCTCAACCATGTGCCCATTGGGCTTTTAAAGATGGCAACAGTGCCAGGGATAACGGAATATCCAGGGGTATCCGGGCGATGGTGAGTACCTCCAGCCATAATGTGTGGGAGAATCGGCCTGGTATTGAATTAAAGAGACACCATGGGCTGGGGCAGGTAGTTAATGAGATGAGTTCAAAAGATAGCATCAGGAAACTAGCTCGGCTTTGTGCAGTCGATCCCTCTGTCACACTCAGTGAAAATGGCGAGGAGACAAATTGTTGTTAGATTCAATCGAATGAGTCGAATACATTGCTGACCCCACTCCCATTTACAAAGTTGCAGCTGCTTATCCAATACTCTCCAAAACAGAGAACGAGCTAAACATGACCTATGCTTGAGAAATAAGGCACGGCAGGTGACTGACGTATCAGTGGGGAAGCACTTTGGGACAAATAATCCTAATTCGATTAGTTTTAAAATAGAGATGGAAAAGAATGAACTGGGTCTAAAAGATAATTTTCTAAATTGGAGGAAGGCCGATTTTGATTATATTAGCAAGAACTTCCAAACAGGAATGGGACAGATATTCGCAGATAAGGGGCCAGCTGAGAAGAGGGAAGCCTTCAAAAATGAGATATCAAGAGCACAGAGACTGTATATCACTTTTTGGATTTTTGATAATGCTGGTAGGTGTAAAGAATGCTGGAGGACTGGAGAAATTGAGGTTCTAGTCACGGATAAGAGGGAAGCATATGTCAGGTAGAGAGAGCAGGCATCCAGGTTTTTTCAGTATTCATTCACGGGATGAGGGTATCACTGGTTGCACCTGTATTTATTGCCCATCACTAATTGCCCAGAGGGCAGTTAAGAGTTAAACACATTATTGTTAGTCTGGAGACACATGTAACCAATGATAGGTGAGGGTGGCAGTTTAATTCCTTCAAGGACACCAGCGAACCAGATGGACTTTTTTCCAAAAGTCGAAAATGGATTCATCATCATCATTAGCCTCTTAATTCCATAGTTAAAGTCAATGTCTAGTGAGTAGAAGTATACTTAAGCAGGGAATAAGGAGGTCATGCTGGGGACATGAGATAGTTTTGGCAAATAGGGTTAAGGATAATCCAAATGTACTCCACAGGTACATTAAGGACAAAAGAATATCTCAGGAGAGTTTTGACCCATATAAAGATCAGCAAAACTGCCGATGTGCGAAACTACAGGAGATGGAGGCGGCACTAAACAAGCATTTTGACTGTGCAGAAGGATGTGAAAGCCAGAGAAGTTTGGAAATAACAGTGATATCGTGAAAAGTGTCTGTATTACAGAGGAGGAGATGCTGGACTTCGCAAAGCCTATAAAGGTGGGAAAATCCCCAGGATCTGATCAGGTGTACTCTCGAACTCTGTGCAAGCGAGGAAAGTGATTCTTGGACCCCTTGCTGAGATATTTGTATTGTCAATTTTCACAGGTGAGATGCTGGAAGATAGGAGATTTGCTAACTTGGTGTAATTACTAAAACCATTTAAGAAGGATGGTAAGGAAAAGCCATTGAGCCTGACTTCAGTGGAGTGCAAGTTGTTGGTGAGGATTATGAGACACAAGGATTGCATGTATTTTGAATGGCAAGGACTGACAAGGGATAGGCAACATGGCTTGAAGCATGAGGAATCGTGTCTCACTAAATTGACTGATTTTTTTAAGAAGTGACTAAGAGGATTCATTGAGGCCGTGAGGTGCACATTGTCGATATGGAATTTCGTCAGACATTTGACAAATTTCCACATGGCAGACTGATTAACAAGTTTAGTTCACATCGAATACAGGGAGAACGAGCCATGTGGATACAACATTGGCTTGAAGGTAGGAGACGGAAGGTGGTGGCAAAGGGTTGCTTTTTCAACAGGACGATTATGATCAATGGTGTTTTACAAAGATCAGTGCTGGGTCCACTGCTTTTCACGATTTACATAAATCATTTGATGTGAACATAACAGTGATAGTTGGCAAGTTTGCAGATGACACCAAAATTGATGGTTTAGTGGACAGTAAAGAAGGTTTACCTCAGAGTAGAATGGGATCTTGATCAGATGGGCAGATGAGCTGATGTGCTGAGACATGGCAAATGGTGTTTAGTCTAGATAAATGTGAGGTGCTGTATTTTGGAAATGCAAATCAAATTAATGGTAAGGTCCTGCGGGGTGTTCCTGATCAAAGAGACCATGGATTCCAGTTTCATAATTCATTGAAAATAGAATCGCAGTTAGGTAGGATGGTGAAGAAGGCATTTGGTATGCTTGCGTTTACTGGCTAGTGCTTTAACTGTATGAATTGGGAGGTTACGTTGCAGCTGTACAGCACCTACTTAGACCACTTTTGCAATACTGCATTCAATTCGTGTTTCCCTCCTATCGGAAAGATATTGTGAATCTTGATTTGAGTCAGGAAAGATTTACAAGGATGTTGCCAGGATTTGAGCTATAGGGAGAGGGTGAGTACGTTGGGGTAATTTTTCCTGGAGCGTGAGGGGCATGTATAGGGTGAATCGCCAAGGTCTTTTCCCTAAAACTAGAGGGCATGGATTTCTGGTGAGAGGGGTAAGATTTAAAAATGACCTAAGGAGCAACTTTTTTCCAACAGAGGGTGGTACATGTGTGGAATGAGCTGCCAGTGTAGGTGGTGGAGGCTACTACACTTACAACATTTAAAAGACATTTTAATGGGTACATGAAGAGGAAGGGTTTACATTGATATGGGCCAAATTTGGTAAATATGACTCGTTTAATTTGGGATATTTGATAGGCATGGACGAGTAAGACTGAAGGGTCTGTTTCCGTGCTGCATGTCTCCAAGACTCTATGACTCTGTCTGACCTCACACCAATATGCCATTAATTATTCATTCCCGAAAATACCAGTTTATGTTGTGAGATGCCATCCAAATGCCTTCCCTTCAGCATTCTGAAACCTGTGAACACATCCTCCCATAGCACTGTATCGAGTCTCTCCCTCTGTCTATTTCCCAAATCCCTCCTATTTGATGCTATTTAAACTGTTGGTATTTAAACCCTGACATCCAGTTTTAATTGTCCCGTTTTAATGTAAATAACTGTCCCATATCTTCCTCTTGCCTTGAATGTTACTCACCCGAGAGCATCGGCTTCCAACATGAAGAAGATCAGAAACAATGTTCAAAATGCATAGCTTGCATTTTCTTTGACATAACAGTATCCTGCCCTGGGCTCGATGTTGGACAGTGGGGTTTCAGCAGTTTTCAGGCACATCTTTGTAACTTGCTCTTTGCCAATCCATTGAACACCTGTGTTAATCATTCTGTGCTGATCGTGTGCTCAGTAACATGAGGAATCCCCTCAACTGCTACTGATTCATACCAGGCTTCCTACTTGCATTTGAGTGGCATTTACTTAATTCTAATTTTGGTACATTCGTGGAAATGTTGGGGATGCTTTCCTGGAGACTGTGCTTTAAGCTGCTGTGGGACATTCAGGAAGACCAGAGGCTTTGGTGACCTACTCTGGATGGTTCTTGGGGGCTGCAGTTAGAGCATCTGGGTCTGCAACATGAACAACGAATGGAACAGAGGCTGCAGAGAGAGTGATCTTTGTAAAATGGAATGAGCAAATCACAATCAGATCGGCCGTGGTCTTAGAGAAGGTTGGAGCAGGATCGAATGGCTCACTCATGCAACTTATTCAGGTATTTCAGTCAGAAACAAGACAATTCCCCTTCTCTCCCAGTGACCCATACTGATGGTGAGTGAGTCACCTCCTTGTGTTCCTGTGTAACAGGATCTTGGGGCCTCACTCGGCCCCTGATTTCCCCCTGTCCCTGTGTCCCAATCTCGAACAGTTCAATGACTGCCTCATGTTCCTGTGTCCCGGTCTCGAACAGTGGAGAGACTCCCTCCTGTTCCTGTGTCCCAGTATCGAGCAGTTGAGTGACTGCCTCCTGTTCCTGTTTCCCAGTATCAAGCAATTGAATGACTCCGTCCTGTTTCTGTGCCAGCCTCAAGCAATTGAATTTCTGCCTCCTGTTCCTGTGCCCCTATCACGAGCAGTTGAATTGCTCCCTCCTGTCCCTGTGTCCCTTTCTCGAACAGTTGAATGACTGCCTCCTGTTCCTGTGTCCCAGTCTCGAAAAGTGTAGTGACTGCCTCCTGTTCTGGTGTCCCAGTATTGAGCAGTTGAATGACTCCCTTCTGTTCCTGTGTCCCAGTCTTGAGCAGTTGAGATACTCCCTCCTGTTCCTGTGCCACAGTATCGAGCAATTGAGTTACTTTCTCCTGTCTCTGTGTGCCAGTCCCGAGCAGTTGAGTGACTACCTCCTGTTTTTCCCTATTTCTGAGTAGCAGTTTCAATGCTCTGAATGATGTCTCAAGGTTATGCATAACTTGATAACAAGGCATTTCAAACTAGGAGCAGCATTACAGAAAGATATCTAGAAACTTCTCCACCAGACATCTTTTGCAGCCGTCTGTTATTTTATTTCTGTCCTCTAAAGAAACAGGGCAAAACATATCCAACCCAGCAGTGTTCCAGCAATGCTCCCACATACAGAGAAGAAAGATGAATAAGATTGACAGATTTATAATCGATCCCTCAGCAAACCTTATCCATTGAATTCAAACTGAGTAGATTCTCCCTTTTATTGTGATATGTTACATGATGTATGGAATTGGTTAACTGAATCTGTTTGGCGATTGTGATTAATGTCAGTCTCCGTGAATTATAATTATCCCAGTGGGAGGTGTCCATCTTTTAATGATAAATGGGCTCTGTTCAATATGTCATCCCATGGTATGAGGGGAAGCAACACGGACAACACTAACAGGGATCACCAGCTCCAGAGAGAAGGGGAAGAGAGATCAGAATCTGAGAACATTAAACTGGAATGTTCCAACAATGGAATAGAATCTGAAAACCATAAACTGGAATGTTCCAATAATGGACAGTAGTTTATCTGGTTATGTTTCAATTCTTTCTACATATTGTTGGTGGCCATTATCACCGCGGATCAAATATGCACTTTACATATTCAATATTTTTATTATCCTATCCTCGCTATTGTTGGAGTCCTCGGTAAGTTTCACTGTCCATTTATTATTTGCATTAACAATGTGTAACTGCATTACTGTTCTTTTCAATTACTCTACTCTGTAAACATTCACTCTCCAAACCACCAGGAACAACAACAGTGAACTTGATTCATTCTTTCTCTCCTTCTTTCGTTCTGACACTGCGCCTTGTGGAGTGAACTACTCAGTTTCAGATATGAACCAGGATTCATTGTATCACTGCCCTTGCTACTTAAACATTGAAAGCTTGGAGGACACTTTCTCCGGTTCTGGTTACAAATCCCATTTCCTTCCTCTGACGCCATCTCACCACTGGCCAATTCCTGAGGCTGAAACAGATGAGTCACATCAATCGTGATCCCTTTAGCCACGAGCTGATTATTGACACCATACCCTGACCATTTTTAATTTTAACGATCAACACCTGCAGCATATACTTCACTGTTCATCCCATCTGCTATTTGAACTTTGAGCTATGAAATACAGTCTTAATGAAACCAATAATCTGCTGCTGACTCTCCCAGCTTCAAACCTGCCAAAGCAAATCTGAGTCTGATACTCCATGGCTTGTATCTAAACGCAGACCAACATTCCGTCATTCCTGTACGGATTGATTCATATTGTTTTTGGTTCTGGCAATGCCTTTCCTCTAATATTCACAAACACGTTGTCACCTCTGTCTATGGCACTGTCCACAGTCTCCCTCTGTTAATGACACAAACCACTGTCAGTTGTTCACATTTAATCTGATTTCCTTCATGTCTGTCATCCCTCAAACAACAATTGTCATATCTACTGTCGCCAATACATACGCATATGCACACACACACACCTACACCCACATACACACATGTACGCACACACACACATGCACACACAAAATCTCTTGCCTTATACTGGTGCAGTGGCGATATAGAACCATACATTTGTCACTCAATGCATGTGTTGCAATCTTCTTTTATGCAGTGCACGTATAGTAGGAATATACTGGCAAAGACTTGCAAAGCTCCCCATTGCCGGGCAGGTATTCGAGTTTATAGAGTAGTGCACTTGCATGGTCTGCACAGCTCTCCATTCTGGCTGGTCCATTGTCCCGGTTTATGGTGTCTGGGATGGTTCTGTGAGGCAGATTCACAATTTGAAGTAACTAGACATTTCAACTGATCTGGCAATAATTTTGCAAGAATCTGGCAATAATGGATGTTACCATTCTTGTGATTGGACCCACCATTGTCTCACTTCTCCAATTACTCTCACTCACCTGGCTCCTTATCCATATTTTCACAACATGTTATCAGTTAATTCATTGTTTATTTTTCTGTACCATTCCCTGGTGTTTTTTTTTAGCTCCCGAATATATCAAGTGTTGGTATTGTGAAGCTTAGAAACAATGGAATGGTATGTGGTGGGCTGTTGTTCCATGTTGTGTAATGGGGTCCAGCAGCTGTGAGACATGCCTTTGAAACTTGGTTCGTGCCTGTCCACTGAAAGCCTGTTTGTCCCTCTCAGATGATCGTGTCGTCAGTAACATGAGGATGCCACTCGGGTACTATTGTAAAGAACCAGGCGTCTAACTTGTAGCGGAGGGGTTCTGACTGACTCCTGTTACTGAAAAGTTAGTGGAGGTGCTGCGGATGGTTCGCTGGAATTTGTGCTGTGAGCTGCCTCAGACATGCAGGGAGACCTGAGGATTTTGTGATCCAACTCTGGATGGAGTAAGGGGAGCGTAGTGACAGCATCTGGGTCTGTAAAATGAACAACAAATAGAGCAGAGGCTGCAGAGAGGAGAAGCTCGGAAGTTATGGTGTGAGTGTGAGTGGAGAAGTGAATCTGCCAAATCTGTCTGTGCTTTAACAAGGATACATGCATCCTCTCGCTCTTCCCCTTAAATACACCCATGCACTCTCTGCCTCTCCTCCTCGCACACAAACACACTCCCCCTCTCTCACATGCACACTCACATACTCCCCTCTCTCACATGTATGCACACCCTGTCTTTCTCCCCCTCACGCAGACACTCCACCTCGTCTCAAACACACATATCTGCGTGTACGCAAACACACATGCACACGCACACACACGCACACACATAAATCTGGGGTGAATTTGCATTTGCCGATTTGTAGTTGGGGATACATTATAGTTTGTGAAAAAATATATAATTTGTATACAGTCAGTTAATGCGGTATTTTATAAACTCCTACATTGGAAATGAACCCAGACTGAATCCAGGTGAAGACATAGATAGACTCCAAACAAGACCTCACCGTAAAATACATTGTCTGACCGGAGGGGTCACCTCCTTAACATGGATAATACCTGAAGGTGTCTCCAGGCCGTGATTTTAAATAAATTCTCGGATTTGCATATTAATCAATCCAAACCTTCATCTCCATTCTAACCCATTAATGATTTAGGAGCCATTTTTTATGTGTTGAATTCATGCACATGAGTTGTACAACCCTTTGATCTTTCCTCATAAATTCTGTTTCTAAGGTCTTCTCTCTCTTACACCTGATGAAGGCGCAGCGCTATGGAAGCTTGTGTTTTTAAATAAACCTGTTGGACTATAACCTGGTGCCGTGTGATGTTTGACCTTGTATAACCCAGTCCAAAGCTAGCACTTCCATATCATGCTTTTCTATTGGTTAGCCAATATTTTCGCCAACCAAATACATTTTCTGAACCCCAAGTGCTCTTTTATTTGCTATTAATCTTTTGTCAGGCACTTTATGCATTGCCTTTTAAAATTCCAGATATAATACATCATTCAGATCCCATTTGTTCACCTTGCTTGTAGCAATTTTTAAAAAATAAGCAAATCATTCAAACATGATTTACCCTTAATAAAACCATGTCGACTGTGATGGATTGTGCTCTTACTTTGAAAGTCTCCCGTTAATTTCTTTATAGCAGAAATAAACAATTTGCCTTCTGTCCCAATCGTTTACTTATAAATTTTCATTCCCGAGTGAAGTTGGTTATTCGAAGTTCTTCCCTTTCTATAACCCCGACGTTCCCTTCCACAATTCCTGTGTCTCAGGCATGAGGCTGTAAAAGATCTGCTCCAATTGCTGTGTAACAGGCATGGGTGGCTGATTGGACTCAATCTGTTCCTGCTTTATACACTCGATGGGCTGCATGTCCTCCTGATGTTCCGACATTATAAACTCGATGACTTGCATGTCCTGTGCCTATTCCTGACCAAACTACTCAAGATCTAAATGTCCTCCTCCTCTTGCTCAATGACAGGTTTGGAGATGTATGGAAGCTGCCTGCTGTTATGAAACGTTGCGAGGGTTGAATTGCGTATGCAAGCTGCATTGCCCACAGAGGCAGCTCAGTGGTTAGCACTGCTGCCTCCCAGCACCAGATATATGGGTTCAATTTCAGTCTCGGTCACTGTCTGTGTAGAGTTTGCACATTCTCCCTGTGCTTGCAAGGGTTACGATCGGGTTCTCCAGTTTCCTCCCACAGTCCCAAGATGTTTCCTCCCACAGTCCCACTTCAGGCTAAGTGGATTTGTCATGGAGAATGTCAGGTTACAGAGACAGGGTTGGGGGGATTGGGATTTGCATGTGCTGGTTTTCAGCGTATCAGTGTGGAGTCGATGGGTCAAATGGTCTACTTCTACACAATAGCGATTCTAACAATAACACCTTCGTTGCAGAAATCAGACGTAGTAATCTCTGAGTTAATTCCAATGTCGTTTCCTCAATAAGGAGATTAAATCTAAGCACATTACTCCAGATGTGATCTCACTAACTTCCTGTACAGCAACAGCAAAACATTACCAGCCTGCTGTAATGTTCCCACTAAGGTTAGAGCAGGCTCAGTTGTCTGGGGTAATACACAACATTGTTGAAAATATATGGTGTGTTGACTTTCATTTCAAGGGGATTTGAGTCCAGGAGTAAGTGTGTCTTACTACAGTCGTACATGGCCTTGGCGTGACTCAATCTCGAAAATTATGCAGTATTTTGTGCAGTTTTGGTCTCCTTACCTAATAAAGGACAAACCTGACTTTGAAGGAGTACAGCGAAGAGTGACCAGACTGATGTCTGGGATGATAGCTTGTTGTGGGAGCAGATTTGAGTTGACTGGGCCTGTATTCCATACGAGGTAAAAACAATGACTGCAGATGCTGGAAACAAGATTCTGGATTAGTGGTGGTGGAAGAGCACAGCAGTTCGGGCAGCATGCAAGGAGCATGCTTGGATCCTGCCTGAAGTGCTGTACTCTTCCACCACCACTAATCCAGAATCTGTATTCCATACGGTTTAGGAACATGGGTGAACTGTGTACATCTCCGATAGGGTGAGACATTATGGAAGCAAGGATGATAATTCCCTGGCTGGGATGGCTAAAACAAGGTCCAAACTGCACTGAGATGAGAATAAATGTCTGAACTCAGAGACCGGTGAACCTGGGGAATCCTCGACCACATTAGGCACTAGACACTAAAGGAATAGTCAGAGAGCAGGCGTATGGTGTGGAGATAGTTGATCAGCGGTCATTACATGTAGTTCTCAGATTATGCGGCAGCTGCATTCCTGTGGAACACTGCATTATCGAAAACGATGCAGTATAAACAAGGAGACCAATTGGAAATAGAGGGTAAGTGGCGAACCTCCATTAATATCAGTAAAAATCAAAACAAAAATATTAGTCAGTCTAACACAAACGATAGCACAGTCTGCACAAATCTTTAAAACATATATTGTATTGAATTAGTACAGTAAATGTAACAAATTAACACTAGTCAGTGACTGCATCACTGTAACTTTCACCAAGTTCTTCACCAGAAAGCGCGCGATCTGACTGACCACGTGATGCTGACGCAGAATTCCAGTACTCTCCAAGATTCTCCGCCCGTTTCAAATAAAGTTCCTTCTAAATGTAGACTACAAATCCCACTTTCAGGCTCAAGTTCAAGGCTTGCAGAGTGGATTACATTCCTGTTTTAGCTGAACTCACTGAGGGTGCATTTTGCAGACAGAGGATTCTGAGGCAGGATTTTGCTGTTCAGCTGGTGCCAGGGGATGGCATCACGTCACAGTGAGCAGGAGCTCACTTTATTAAGAAAGGTGCGCAATGAAGGAGGCTCAGTGTGCTAAATGACCTGCTCCTTTCCCGGTGTTTCTGTGCAGTCTGTGGGAAAGCTCTGTAGCTGTTGCCACCAGCTCTAAGATGTTAGGAAGAAAGGCCCCTGTAAGATCAACCGGACTGTAGTTCCCATTCTGATACTGAGGCTGGGGCCAAAGTGTTCTGTCCGGTTTTAACCTTTAAGACCTTGGAGCAGTTTGATATAATTGAGTTTCTTGCTTGGCTATTTCAGAGACCATTGAATAATTTATCATGTCTGTGTGTCTGGAGTCACTTTTCGGCCAGACCAGGAAAACACGGGAGATTCACTTCCTGAAAGTACACTGGGGAAGGAAATTGATGTTTATAATCGACATTGGCTTCAAGGTCACTATTACTGACACCAGATTTTAGATGTCGATACTTCATTAATTGTTTTTAACTTCCACCAGCTTCCAGAGCATTAGCCTGGTCTGGATTAGTAATCAAGTGACATTACCACAACAGTACCATCTCCACATGGGGACCTATCGGAAATCACGCTGAGAAGGTTATTTCTGTGCTAGTTGCCTTTTCTGTCAAAAATAACTCCCACCAATTTGGCTTTTGTGATGGGACTGAGAAGGTGGTATATGGTCAGATTGTAGTTATTCTCCTCTTAGGGAACTGGACATAGTTGAGTAAGTTTGCACATTGCCAGGGAGATGTCAGAGTTGGAGCTGGAATGAAACAGCTTCCCCAGGGAGACGGCTTGTTGTGCAGCACAAGTCTTCAGTCCTATTGCAGGAATGGGGTCAGGGCCCATTGCCTTTGTCGTATCTATTGTGTTCCGCTGTTTCTTCATGTCATGTACAGCGAATCAGATGGATTAAAGACTGGTATCTGTGATTCTGTGGGCATCATGGCGAGAGTGAGGTGGATCATCAACTAAACACTTCTGGCTGAGGACGGTGAAGATACTACATCCTTGTCTTTTACACTGATGTAAGGGCTATTCTGTTTAGTCGGATGGCGATATTTGTGGAGTCCACTCCTCCAGTGAGTTGTTTAATAGTCCATTGACATTTATGTCTGGATGTGACAGGACTGCAGAGCTTCGATATGATCTCGGGATCATTCCGCCCTCTGTATCAGATGTTAGTTCTGCTGTTTGGATTTTAACCAGTCAAGTGCGGTAGATTTAATGGGTTGTCATCAGGATTCGGTACAAATGGTTCTGACCCTGGCATTTTCACCTACACTCGTCACTGTACCATAAATTGGCTTGATGGTAATGGTAGACTGAGGGTTGTCCTGGGGAAAAAAAAATACGGATTGTGATTGAATACAGTTCTGCTGCTGCTGTGATTCTACAGTATTACAGGAATGCCCAGTTTGAGCTCCAATATGTGCAATTCAATTCTACTGATTATCCCCCTGTTCACTTCAAGACCCATGCGCCCATCAGCCCTGTAAATAGTGACCTAACCTGATTTCTGATGTGGTAACACTTCCAGTTTCACAATCACATTCTGCTCACGGTTCTTCCTGGTGTCACGCCTCCAATTTGTTACATTACTCAAGCCTTTAACATATTTATCTGAATCGCATCCATTCCTGTAATGCCATCATCTGAGTTTGAAGTGAATGTGTTTCTCTCTGTTTCTCTCCCTCACCATGATTAACAGCTTTGTAGTCTCAATGGTGCCACCCTTATGTATTTTCAGAACCAATGAATGTGTGCACCTTGTGTTATCGCTTACCTCCCGGTGTCAGGTGCTTCGTATTGGACGAGACGTTTGAGCAGTTTTGTCACACGCCTTTGGAAACTGTTCAAAAACAGAAATTGCTAAAGAAACCATGCATGTCTGGCAGCATCTTGTAATGTGAAAGCAAAATTAATCTTTCAGGTGCAGTGACGATTCCAGAATGCTCCTAGTTTATCAAGCAATATCTGTATTTTTATTTCCAGTATCCAGAGTTGTTCGTTTAGTTGAAAATTTGTTCTGTGCCCATTCATTTCTGGAGAAACTCAGCAGGTGTGGCAGCATCTGCAGAGACAGAGAAACAGAGTTAGCATTACATGTCCAGTGTGACACTTCTTCAGAACTGAAATGGATTGCAAACTGAGCTTTTAAATCCCTTGACGGAGGTGGGGAGTGGGTGACAGGGAAATGAGAGTGTTGCAAAATATAAACGAGCTTTGAGGAGTGGTGAACGAGAAGTTGATGTGAAATGGCTTTAAATTAAGATGTGAATGGAGGAAAGGGATTCTCTCCATTGAGTGCAAGATAAAGAAGACACAACCACACAAGGTCATAGGGAGGCCAGGAGGGCGAATGTATGAAAAATGGAGAACTGCCATAATGTGGTCAGGCTGTGAAGTTATGGAATTGTATATTAACCCCTACAGGCTGTAACATACAAAAGTGTAAAGTGAGGGTTCTGTAAAGTGAGCTTGGGTTGTCCTTCATTGCAACATTGCAGCAGCCCAGGACTGAAGTGGCAGCATGAGAGCAAGGTAGGTTCTTGAAATGGGAAGCAGTGAGAGTGTCAGTGTCATTCCTACAGACAGAGTGCGAGTGTTTCTCAAAGCAATCTCTGTTTGGTTCCCCCCAGTGTAAAGGAGACTGCAACCGAGCAAGAATGATAAGAGACTGTTTGGAAAAAGTACAAGTGAAATGCTGCTTCACCTGGAAGGTGTGATTGGGGCCTTGGATAGTGAGAGGGAAGAGATGAATGGGCAAGTGTTTCAGCTTCTGCAATTGGGTGGGAAGGTGCCATGGGAGGAGTGGGGAAGTGTTCGGAATGATGGAGGCTGTCACAGAGGGAATGGTCCCTGTGAAATACTGACAGTGGACGGGAGGGGAAGCTGTGTGTGATGGTGCTGTCCTGCTGGAAGTGGTGGAAGTGGCAGAGGATGATTCTGTGAATGTGGATTCCAATGCAGTAGGAAGTGAGGACAAGGGGAGATCAATCTTTGTTCTGGCTAGGAGGGGACGGAGTAAGGTGAGAAGCGAGGGAGATGGGACAGTCACTGCTGAAGTATCGGTCCATCAGAGTTAGAGGATTTCTCGTTTGAGAGAAAAGGTGGAAATGTATCAAGATTCCCACTACAATGTTGCATCATTGTACGGAAATGATAGAGTCAGAGAAACTGTGAAAATGGCGTCACTCTAAGCTGATCATGTGTTCAGCCACAAACGGAGGTCCCCCCCCAAATGATTGAAAAGAGCAAGGCATTTCAGTTGTAGAATTCTGTCTTATATCTGGTCGAAAACAGAATGTGGAAATGGATCCATGTGAAGGTCATTGGACGTGTGAGGGAGATATTTTAGCAGATACTTCATAACGCTCAAGCAATGATGGACTCTGGTCAAAAAGAAGATGATATGATGATTTGAAGATGAACCACCCATGATACATTTCGGCTGTGAAGGATAACTAATCAATCACAAACTAAAGAATTCAGCTTGGTGAGCTCTCGCATCGGCCACATTTGGGATGTTTAGTTTTGGAACCAGAAGCAGTTAGTATACAGCAAAATATAAAGAAAAATATTCCAAACTGGCAAGAAATATTTTTTAAAAAAAATAGCCCCAATAGTTTTTCTATATCGATTAATAAAAACGCTCATGATGTGCGTGTGTGACCTTTGGAAGAAAGGCAGGAAATTATATGTGTGACACCTGTAGGATGTGACTGGAGAATTGGTTTCATGGAACAGGCAGAGAATTTAAAGCAGTATTTTACATCGCTCGTCACAGGGGAAGTCAAAATGAGTTTCAATATTATAAACAAAATTGTAGTGGTATGGAAGTGCTTGCACTCTGTCTAACAAAGCGAACAAGGTTGTTCACAAACAGAGAAGACCAAGGGTAAACAGGTCATCAGCGATTATTAGCTGGTTTTAATAGAAGTGGCTACAGAGTGACTGGTGGTACGGTGTGAAATATTATATAACTCTCTGGATTACTCTAGCGTTCCAGCAAAACTGGAGAACCTCCAAAGTGGCGTCTGTCTTCAAGAAGAGAGAGTGCCTTCAAATGTTTACGTGCTACCTTTATCTGAATAATGGAGCATATTTGAGAGGCTTAATGGCCTCATGATGCACTTTCATCCTGAGTATTTAAAAAAAAAACAACTCTGCTCCTTCCCCTGATGTGTTACACACTGGGGGACGAACATTTTGCTGAAGTTGGCAATTATTTTGTAAATTATCTGGAACGACATCATCCAGAGTATTGTTGAAACAGCATTCTTCAGAACATTTTCTAAACATGTAGGGGTATTCGTAAGTGAGAGAGAATGAGAGAGAAGGTGCTGCATGCAGTAGTGAGAGTGATGGAGCCTTGTTCGGGGGAAGATGCTATACCAGATATACAGTGAGTGTGAGGGAGCAGAGAGAATATGGTGACCCTATTCCTGCCAGAGCGGGGAAGGTTATTGATGTTTGTCCTGTCTTGCTGGACATTTCTTCAGACCGCAGATAATGCACTGAACTGGGTGGGGAGCTCAGACCATGCTCGATGGGTCTGGTGGTGTGGCCCCCCCATTGGGAAGAGAATGGTCCCCCTCAGTACTAGCCCATCCACCAAGGCCTCCGTGCCCTTGTTGACAAACCGTGGTGTAATTACCCCTTATCTGCCATGCACAAGATAAACTGTACAGGGCAGCACCAAACTGAGAAAGCTCAACTGTGTGCCCCTTGGCCTTATAAAGTTGGAACCAGTGCCAGGGACCATGGAATATCCAGGGACATCTGGGCGATGGTGAGTACCTCCAGCCGTGATGGGTGGGAGAATCGGGTTGGTATTGAATGAGAGGGACACCATGGAGTGGGGTGGGTGGTTAATGAGGTGAGTTCGATAAGATAGCCAAGGAAACTAGCTTAGCCTCGTGCGGACAATCCCTCTGTCAGACTCAATGAAAATGGCACTGAGACAAACTAATGTTAGATTCAGCCCAATGAGTCGAATACTGTGCTGATCCTGCTCCCAGTTTTAAAGCTGCAGAACAAATACTCGCCCAAAACTCTCCACCATCTTAACTAACACCAATATCTTGTTCACCCATCATTCATGGAAACAGTGACCCATATTGCAAGATGTTGTCGAAATGTTTTCACTTCACAGTTTTTAAACCTACCATCAGATACTTCTCTGAAATTCTCTCTCAATCTCCCTATTATTATACCAAGATCCTCCCATTTGGCGGCATTTCATCTGATTCATGGCTACTTTTTGGCGGTGAGTTTAACACCCACAGCACCCCCTTGTCATGGCACAATGAAGATTATGGATCTGGAAATGGATGGGAGCTGCACATCCTGCCATTTCCAGCATGGGCTGCAAGTTTCCCCACGTAGAGCAATGATCTAACACAGTGTAACTCAGCAGTGCAGTGGTTGGTGTGGACAGCTGTACATGCTGGGAAGGTAACTGTTCTAGATTAACAGATAACCACATTGCCATTCACTGCACAGCTCCCCATGCTGGAAAGATACCTAGTCCATCTTTATAGAAAAATGAACTTGTGTACTCTGCAGGTTTATATATCAATGCACTGTTGGACGGATAAGAAATGGACTGGTGAGCTCTGAACATTGTTCAATCCTGGACGTATTGCTGAGCAATAATTTGGCCTGGTTTACGCTTAATGATGAGCAGATATCTCATCTGGGCTTATACTCGTGTGGGCATGATCTGTGAGGCCAATTGAGTATCCGATATAATTCCTGATTTAACTATCACACCTCCATTCCGCTATTTAACCCCATATTTCTGCAACATGTTGTCCATTAAGTAATTACCCAAGTAAAACGTGAATATCTGTCGCTCTTGTTATGGAAATGGAGAAGGTGACCTTGGACCGAACATGTTTTTTTAAAATATTTTAAAGCTAAATGGGAGGTGCGATGTGTCAGATCCAATTTGCTTGGTCAAAAAAAATCAAATTAAGCAAAACACAATTTATTCAAACGCTGTTTGGCTGCAAGGACCACAAGGAATGGACCGTAACTACACTGTCTATGGCACTGTAGGAACCTCTCAAAAATACCTAACCCAACCTAAGCCATTATATTATGGTAAGATAAATGTCAAATTAAACAGACATAAATCAAACGAAAGGATGCAGTTGGCCTGGTGATCAGACACAGACGGCCTCGGGACCCCAGCAATACACAGTATTGCCCAGCACAGTAGAATCATCAAGCTTGTTTAGAGAAAGCATAATCTCTCTCCCTCAGCTCTATTTTTACAACTGGAGATGTGCCATTAACTCAATAGTCAGCGATGTCAACATCACACCCACACCAAGTATTATTGTGCTATATCAGGGTTATCATAAAAGGGGTTAACTTGAGCTGTTTGTTCAGTAACGGTGATTAATATCAGTCCTCCTGGATTTAACTGGGTCACTGGAGGGTTTCCCCCTTCCATAAGTAGGGGCTTCTTTCAACTTGTTATGCCATAGTATTTGGGGCAGCATCATCCTCAACATGATTGGGATCAGCAGCTACAGAGAGAGGGAGAAATCAGAATCTGCAAACATTAGAATGGTCCAACAACGGATCAGAGTCTGAGAACATTAGACTGGAATGTCCCAACAATGGACAAGAGTTTATAGTTGGGGGTCTTCACTATCTTTCACGGGACTGGGCACAGTTAGAGTTGGGGATACAAGCCGTACTGATGACTATTCAAGCTGGGTACTATCCCATCCTCGCTATTATTGGTGTTCCTAGTAAGCCTATCTCTGTCAATTCTATAAACGCTTGTGAAGCTTATTGCTATTCCAGTTAATTATATTTAATAAATATATGAACTTTCAGTCACAAATTCCACTTCCTTTGCATGCATTTCCAAACTTTTTACTCACAAACATATAAGAAGGAACAAGACTGTTCGGAAACTTGATTCTCCTTTTTGCCCTAAACTGTTTTATGTCTCTATATTCTCTCTGTCATCAAATCTGCCGACACCCCAGTCTCCAGCTATGCATCACTGCTGTTGCTGAATTAGCTATCATTTACCCCTTCGTTAATGACAGATTTTACAGCTCCAGTTCTCTTCTGACCACTCTTCCAGTTACAAATATTTTGACCACAAACTTCTTCTTGTCTCCAGAGTTACTTCACAACAGAGACTCTGCATCAAAGTAGTGGTGTCACTGACCGTGTAATTCAGAGGCATAGGTTATGACTCGAAAAACATTGTTTGAAATCCTACCACTGCCGATGTCTAAACTTAAATTCGAATGACAAAAGTTGGAATGAAACCTAATATCACTCATGGCAACCATAAACCATCAGGATTTCTATTCTTATTTTAATGATAACCTTTGGTAAAGAAACTTAAAACTTTTGCCCTGTTTGGACTAAACGTGATTTCAGACCCACAACAATGTAGAACATAGAACATAGAACATAGAAGAATACAGCGCAGTACAGGCCCTTCGGCCCTCGATGTTGCGCCGATCAAAGCCCACCTAACCTACACTAACCCACTATCCTCCATATACCTATCCAATGCCCACTTAAATACCCATAAAGAGGGAGAGTCCACCACTGCTACTGGCAGGGCATTCCATGAACTTACGACTCGCTGAGTGAAGAACCTACCCCTAACATCAGTCCTATATCTACCCCCCCTTAATTTAAAGCTATGCCCCCTTGTAATAGCTGACTCCATACGTGGAAAAAAGTTCTCACTGTCAACCCTATCTAACCCCCTAATCATCTTGTACACCTCTATCAAGTCACCCCTAAACCTTCTTTTCTCCAATGAAAACAACCCCAAGTGCGTCAGCCTTTCCTCATAGGATCTTCCTACCATACCAGGCAACATCCTGGTAAACTTCCTCTGCACCCGTTCCAGTGCCTCCACATCCTTCCTATAGTAGGGCGACCAAAACTGCACACAATATTCCAGATGCGGCCGCACCAGAGTCTTATACAACTGCAGCATGACCTCAGGACTCCGGAACTCAATTCCTCTACCAATAAAAGTCAGTACGCCATATGCCTTCTTCACTGCACTATTTACCTGGGTGGCAACTTTCAGAGGTCTGTGTACATGGACACCAAAATCCCTCTGCTCTTCCACACTACCAAGTATCCGACCATTAGCCCAGTACCCCATCTTTTTGTTACTCTTACCAAAGTGAATCACCTCACACTTAGCTACACTGAACTCCATTTGCCACCTTTCAGCCCAGCTCTGCAGCTTCTCGATATCCCACTGTAACCTGCCACATCCTTCCTCACTGCCATCAACTCCGCCGACTTTCGTATCATCCGCAAATTTGCTCACCCAACCTTCTAACCCTTCCTCCAGGTCATTTATGAAAATAACAAACAGCAATGGTCCCAAAACAGATCCTTGCGGAACACCGCTAGTGACGGCACTCCAAGATGAACCTTTGCCATCAACTACTACCCTCTGTCTTCTTCCAGCAAGCCAATTCCTAATCCAAACCTCCAACTCACCCTCAATGCCATATCTCTGTATTTTCTGCAGTAGCCGACCATGGGGGACCTTATCAAACACCTTACTAAAATCCATATATACCACATCTACCGCTTTCCCCTCATCTACCTCCTTAGACACCTTCTCAAAGAATTCAATAAGGTTTGTGAGGCACGACCTGCCCTTCACAAAACCATGCTGACTATCCTTGATCACATTATTCTTATCCAGATGTGCATAAATCCTATCCCTTACAATTCTCTATAAGACTTTGCACACAACAGAAGTGAGACTCACTGGCCTATAGTTACTAGGATTATCCCTACTCCCCTTCTTGAACAAGGGAACCACGTTTGCTAGCCTCCAGTCCTCTGGCACTACTCCTGTAGACAAAGAGGACACAAAAATCAAGGCCAATGGCTCTGCAATCTGCTCCCTTGCTTCCCAGAGAATCCTAGGATAAATGCCATCAGGCCCAGGGGACTTATCTATTTTCACCCTTGCCAGAATTTCCAACACCTCTTCTCTACATATCTCAAAGCCATCCATTCTACTTATTCGTGCCTCAGTATTCATATCGACAACAATGTCCTGTTCCTGAGTGAATACTGACGAAAAGTATTCATTCAGTGCCTCCCCAATCTGTTCAGCCTCCACACGCAACTTCCCATTACTATCCTTGATTGGACCTATTCCGACCCAGTCATTCTTTTATTCCTAACATACCTATAGAAAGCCTTAGGGTTTTCCCTAATCCTACCAACTAAGGACCTTTCATGTCCCCTCCTTGCTGCTCTTAGCTCTCTCTTCAGGTCCTTCCGGGCTACCTTATAACTCTCAATCGCCCCTATTGAACCTTCACGCCTCATCTTTACAAAGGCCGCCCTCTTCCATTTAACAAGGGATTCCAATTCCTTATTAAACCACGGCTCCCTCACACGACCCTTTCCTCCCTGCCTGATAGGTCCGTACTTATCAAGGACACTCAATAGTTGCTCCTTGAACAAGTTCCACATATCAATTACGCTCTTGCCTTGGAATCTACTTTTCCAATCCACACATCCTAAGTCATGCCTCACCGCATCATAATTTCCCTGCCCCCAGCTATAACTCTTGCCCTGTAGTACACACTTATCCCTCTCCATCACTAGAGTAAAAATCACCGAATTGTGGTCACTGTCCCCAAAGTGCTCACCTACCTCTAGTTCTAATACCTGGCCTGGTTCGTTACCCAGAACCAAATCCAGTATAGCTACACCTCTTGTTGGCTTATCTACATATTGTGTCAGGAAACTCTCCTGCACACATTGGACAAGCACTGACCCATCTAACGAACTTGAGCTATAGCTTTCCCAATCAATATCAGGAAAGTTAAAGTCTCCCATAACAACCACCCTATTACTGTCACTCTTCTCCTGAATCATCTTTGCAATCCTTTCTTCAACGATTCTAGGACTATTAGGAGGCCTGTAAAAGACTCCCAACAGGGTGACCTCACCTCTCCTATTCCTAACCTCAACCCAAACTACCTCAGATGGCAAATCTTCGTCCATCTTCCTTTCCACCGCTGTAATACTATCTTTGACAAGCAAAGCCACACACCCCCTCTTTTACCCCCATCTCTGACCCTACTAAAACATTTAAACCCTGAAACCTGCAACAGCCAATCCTGTCCCTGATCTAGCCATGTCTCCGTAATAGCCAAAACATCGAAGTCCCAGGTACCAACCCACGCTGCAAGTTCACCTACCTTATTTCGTATAGTTCTGGCATTAAAGTATACACACTTCAAGCCACTCTTCTGGTTACAGGCAACCTCCTTTAAGATTGATGCCATATTCCTAACCTCCCTACACTCCAGGTCCTGCACCCTAAAGCTACAGTCTGGGTTCCCATGCCCCTGCAGAGTTAGTTTAACCCCCCCCCCCCCCCCCCCCCCAAGAGCACTGGCAAACCTCCCCCCAAGGATACTGGTGCCCTTCAGGTTCAGGTGCAGACCATCCTGTTTATAGAGGTCCCACATTCCCCAGAAAGAACCCCAGTTATCCAAGTACCGAAATCCCTCCCTCCTGCACCATCCCTGTAGCCAAGCATTTAACTGTTCTCTCTCCCTATTCCTCGACTCTCTATCACGTGGCACGGGTAACAAACCAGAGACAACAACTCTGTTCGTTCTAACTCTGAGCTTCCAACCTAGCTCCCTAAAAGCCTGTCTAACATCCTCAGCACTCCTCCTACATATGTCATTGGTGCCAATATGGACCACGACTTCAGGCTGCTCCCCCTCCCCCTTAAGGACCCGGAAAACACGATCAGACACATCACGTACCCTTGCACCTGGGATGCAACATACCAAACGTGAGTCTCTCTCGTTCCCACAAAACCGCCTATCTGTGCACCGAACTATCGAGTACCCAATTATTATTGCTCTGCTCTTCTCCACCCTTCCCTACTGAGGAGCGGGGACAGGCTCCGTGCCAGAGGCCTGAGCCCCGTCACTTACCCCTGGTAAGTCCCCCCCCCCACAAGTATCCAAAACGGTATACTTGTTCTTGAGGGGAACGGCCGCAGGGGGTCCCTGCACTGGCTGCTTCCTCCCAGTCCCCCTCACTGTCACCCACCTATCTGCCATCTTTGGAGTTACTACTTCCCTATAGCTCCGATATATGACCCCCTCTGCCTCCCGAATGATCCGAAGTTCATCCAACTCCAGCTCCAGTTCCGCGCTTTTAAAGGGGAAACAAACCTACCCAGGTAAGCTTACGCTCTACCTGCTTCCGGGTCTCGGCTGCCTCTCTGGTCGTCGTCACTTCCCCCTGCTGCTCCCGCTCTTTCTGTGAAGAGAGAGTGCAAAAAAAAACACCGCTGCCCGCTTCCGGTAAGTACTTTTAAAACAAACAGTCTTACCTTCGCTGCTGCTCGCACTCAAAATGTAGTTGGCTACATATTGCCTTCACAAATGTCCGCGTCATCAAGGGCAGTTACTGATGGCCAAAAAATGCTGCCCTTGCCAGTAATGCTGGCTTCCCGGGAAACAACAACATTAAAGGTGACAATACCAAGGAAATGTGGATGAAGGAGACCTGAATTACATTCGACAGTATCTGAAAAAAAATGTTGGAGATTCTCAGCAGGTAAGGCAGTCTGTCAGACTGGAGAAAAACAGATAACGTATAGAGTTCATTGAACATATCAAAACTAAATGCAAATAATAAAGAATATTATTTATATTAGGTGGGTTGGAAGGGTGAATAGGAGGTTTGTGTTGAATGAGTGAAGAAATGTCCAGCAAGATGGAGATAGAGAGAGCGAGAGAGAGAGAAAGAAGGAGAGAAAGAGAAAGGAAAAGCAAACAAAAGGATTGCTGATGATGGACTGGAAGGAAAATAGGATGGTAGGTTATTCGAACATTTCCCCTTTTCCCAAATTCCTGAATATCACATCCATTTCGGGATGTCCCTGCTTGAATAATGTTCCCGGTGTCTCTCTTCTCTGAGTGTGGTGATCAACTCCATTGGCAATACTAGTGCTGAGATACAGAGAAACACAATATTACATTGTCATCTGCTTCTTTGGAAAGTGGAACTGTTACTGTGGGACTGTGCAGAGATGCAACGGTTTTCTCAGCTAGGAAGAGAAACTGAGGAGACAGAGGCATTTTCAACACTGAATGGGTGCACCATGGGTGTGGGAAATTGACTTACTGCTGTCATTGTAAAGTCAGTGGAGTTTCTGTGGATTGTGTTCTCAGGTTTTTATTGTCAGTTGCTGCGTTCATTCAGGGAGACCCGAGGGCCTGTTGACCCCACTCAGGACACAGCATTTTCAGTGTATCTGGGTCCATGGTAAACAAATGGATCTGAGACGACAGAGAAGGGAAGCTGTGTAAACAGGGTGGGGCATGATACTGCACATTCCTCCCTGGGACTTCCAGGGACATTTGTCTCAGCTGTACCCATTCCAAGTGTAAAGTCCAAAACCAGCTTGTTTCAAAATGAGGTGGTCACTGAACTGTGTCCCCTCCTTCAGTATAACCTGTAGCCTCACACCAGGGACAGGACTCTACTGACTCTCACCATGGAGTGAACTGGATTGATTCTGGAACTTCCCAGGCAGGAATGGGTAGTACATCCACCATCTCTAAGTGCAGTCCTCTGATGTATTCACGAGCTGACAGAAGCCATCTGCCTGCTGAGAGAAATTCATTGGTTCCATCTCCAAGGGGAAGGTATAGAAAATAACTTCCATATAAACTAATTAACGGGAGACTAGTAAAATTGAGAAACTGCAAGAAATTAGAATTAATGAAGAGTACGTTTTTGAAAATCTAATTGAATTGAAGTTTCATGAGTTACTGAATCTGATGAGCTGCACCCCAAAGTATTGAGGAGATGGAAATAGAGCTAGTGAAATAATTACTGATTATTTTTCAAAGCTGGTTAGATTCTGGAAAGGATCCTGCAGACTGGAAAGCAGCTGTTGTAAACGAACATATTTAAAGCAAGATGGAGAGGGCAAACAGAAAACTAAATAGCTTGATGTCAGCTGTGAGATAAATATTGTAACTTTTATAAGGAATGTGACAACTAGACACTTGGAGAATAGTGATCTGATTTGATAGAGTCGGCCTAGATTCAGGAAAAGTAAATGATCTTTGATTAACCTGCTGGAATTTGTGGAGATTGTCCGCTGTGACATCGACAATTGAGAACCAATGGGAATGGAGTATTTAAATTTTCAGCAGACATTTGACAAAGTTGAATGCAGTTGAGTGGGGAATGTTAAGTTCCTTGGGTATGTAGGTGTGAAATATATACCACATGGATTAAAAATTGGATATTGGAGATAATGAAGGGAGTAGAATCTTCCTCTGGACTGAAGGCCTGTTGGGTATCAGAAGGATCGGTGTTTGGACAATAGCTGTTCACAAGGTATAAAAACTGAATCAGACGTGAACAAATACCTTCATTCACATTTATGTTTTTTTTTCAATGGTGAGAGATCGGGAAGTGCTGTTGTTAAAAAGGACCGGGATGACCTTGGTCATAAGTCACCAACGTTGCAGGAAGTAAGTGGTCTGTGGCTCTTCATGCAAAATGATTGAAGTACCAGAATTGGTATATCTTTCCCTATGGAAGTGTTTTGTTGAGAGAGTATTTGGTGCATTGTGTACGGATTTGGTCTGTTTTATAAATAATGGTCTCTTTGTCACGGAGAGAGTGCAAAGGAGTTTCACCAGACTAAACCCTGGCATGATGGTATCATGAGGAGAGAGTGCAGGACCTATGTGTTTAATTTGTAGCACTGTGAGAGAATAAGAAGTTGAAACTTGATGGTTATGGACGGACACTCATTACATCCCAAACAGCTGAATACGGTCAAAATTCCACACTATTCACTGGATGTTTGATTCCCAAAAGTGTATATGCCTCTGCAGAGCCCCCATTTCGATTGACAGAAAGGTACAGGCTCTGAATGAATTCTGGACACTTGAATGTACAGTTACTGTGTGACACTGCATTGAATGTCACTTTGTACACAATCCTGTCAGCAGTCCCTTAATTCTGAAAGAGTTAACAATTCTGCACCAGCTTCTGACCTCTATAGAGACCATGTGTCTGCTTTCTTGAAGATCGAAGGCATCTTGGAGATTGGTTAATAAAGTTGGCGTCATTCCTACTACCAGAAAACCATGTGAAAGTAGAACATAGGTAATATGAGTATTAAGCCATGTGGACCAGGTTGGAACAGTCCATCTGTTCAGTCACTCCTCCATTGTTCATGATGTTGGAGCATCTCTGACACCTTCCTGTTCCTGCATTAGTGACTTGAGAAGCTGAATGACGTCTTCCTGTTCCTTTGTAAGCGACTCCGGGTGTGAAATGGTCTCTTTCTGATCCCGTTAAGTGACGTGTGGGAGTGAGCAGATTCCTTCTCTTCCTGTGTAATAGGCAGGAGGGACTGAATGAGCTACTACACATCCTGTCCAATAGTTTCATGGGCTAAATAACTTCCCCGTATTTTTGTGAGCTCAGATTGTGGTGCTGAATGAGCACCTCCGTTTACTGTGAAAATGTACAGTGTTTGCCATTGCTGTTAGATGAATGTTACCCAGGATTTAGAAGCACGATCTTGAATGGTGTCCAGTTCTAGTTGCACATGGACACTGACTACTTCAAGAGCTGAGTAGGGACAACTTGTTCTGAACATGATGCAAACTTCTGTGAATATCCCCACTTCTGCTCAGTTTGGACTCAATGGGCTGAATGGGCTCCTCCCATACTGTAGGCATTCTATAATGACCGACTGGAGATGCCTGGGCTGAGGGAGCTATCCTGAGGATCTTCTACAAATGTGTCCCATGGGTGAGATGATTGATATCCGGCGGTGATAACCATCTTCCCTTGTGCTCTAAATGACTCCAAACAGTGGAGAGGTCACAATCGATTCTCATTAAGTGCGATTTTGCTCAGGCACCTTGATGTCATCCTCAGTCTAATACTGCCTTTAGTTCAGGGCCAGTCTCTCTACCTGAGCCAACGTCTTCCCTCTTTTGTTCATATCAATAGGTCATGGTGTAGAAGCAGAGAATGTTTCCTTCAAACAGAGGGAAGTGAATGTCATGAATTCCCTTACACAGACAGGGGAGCTAGATCACTGAAAGGGTCCACTGGTGTTCTGCAGGGATCAGTTCTGGGACCTCTGCTCGCTGTGACTTTTATAAATGACTTAGATGAGGAAGTGGAAGGGTATGTTAGCAAGTTTGCTGATAACACGATGGTTTATAGAGTGGTACATAATGTAGAGGGCTGTTGTAAGTTGCAATGGGACATTGAATAATGTCGAGCTGGGTTAAGAAGTGGCAGAAGGAGTTCAAATTGGAAAAGTGTGGAGTTCAAATTGGAAAAGTGAATTTGAATGCAGAATATAGAGTTATAGGCAGGATTCTTGGCAGTGTGGAGGAATAGAGTGATCTTATTCCTCCACACTGCCAAGAATCCTACCTATAATTGTATTTTGCATTCAAATTCACTTTTCCAATTTGAACTCCACACTTTTCCAATTTAAACTAGGGTGATCTTGGGTTCCATTTCCTTAGATCCTTCAAAGTTGCGATTCTAATTGACCGGGTTGTTAAGAAGGCAAATGGTGTGTTAGCTTTCATTAACAGTGGGATTGTTTTTAAGAGACACCAGTTTATGCTGCAGCTCTACAGAGCCTGGTTAGACCACACTTGACAAATTGTATCCAGTTCTAGTCACCCAATTATAGGAAGGATACAGAAAATCTAGAATGGGTGCAGAGGAAATTTACCAGAATGCTGTCTGGACTGAGGGCAGATCTGCAGGTCTTATGAAGAAAAATTGACAGAACCAGGGCTTTTATCAGTGGCGTTAAGAAGGATGAGATGTGAGTTGATAGAGATAAACAAGATGGTGAGAGGCATACATGTTTTATATATATATATTAGCCAGAGACTTTTTCCCAAGGCAGAAATGGCTGTCAGGAGGAGGCATTTGGAGCTAAGTTTCAAAGAGATCTCAGAGGTCGTTTCCTTACATAGAGAGCGATGGGTGCATGAAATGCAATGCCAGCAGTGGGATTTAGTCAGGTATATTAGGGACATGTAAGTGACTCTTACATGGGCACATGGGAGGATAGTACAATGTAGTGTATGTAGGCTAGTCTGATCAGAGAGTAGGATAAAAGGTCGATGCAACATCGAGGGCAGAGGAGCCTGTACTGTGTATTCTATCAACAAGTTGTCCCTATGTTCTATCTTCTATGAAACTATTCAAAGAGTGGGGTAGATGAATTTTGACCTGTCAGAGAGGTGAGGGCTATGAGGAATCGGACATTAAAGAGCGTTTGCGACCTAGAGCAGATCAGCCATGATATTAGTGAAGGGCAAGTCAGGATTAGGTTTGAATGATTTGCTCCTGTTGCTGATGTACTCCCATTCTGTTATTGGAAGGTTAGTGGGTGTTATTTTCCTGGAAGGTCTGTTATTGAATATTGCAGTCAGGGAGAACAAGGATTCTGTGAGCCATCTCTAGGTGAGGTGTGGGGGCTGTATTCACAGTGAATCTGGGTCTACAACATGAACAACTAATGGGACACAAGTTGCAGAGAGGGGAAGCTCTGTAAAGAGAGATGAGGGGCATCTTTCATATCCAGTCTGAGTTTTCCAATTCAATTTTCCAAATCTCCCACACCGTGTGGGGCAGTCTTCAGGGACTGAATGGTCTTACTTATTCCTGTGTACTAGGTTATAGCAGTAAGTGGACATCAACTGTTCCTGTCTAGCAGGTTTGAGGGGCTGAATGGAACACAGAGACATGGAACTGAGGAGCAGGAGTGGGTCATTAGATACTTTGAGGCTTCTCCACCAGACACTACGATTGTGGCTGATTAGGTTATGGTCTCAGCTCCACCTTCCTGTCTGTATCCCATTATTACTTCTCTACTCACTCATATTTGAATAAATGTAAACAAAGAGGAATGTCAAACTTCTGGAAAAGAGAATTCCTACTTCAAAGGTCCTTTCAGAATTTTACCCATGCCTCTGATAGAATCATGGAGAGTCATACAGCATGGAAACAGACCCTTTATTCCATCTTACCCATGCCAACCAGTTATCCCAAACTTATCTAGTCCCATTTGCCATCATTTTCTCCATATCCCTCTGAACCATGACTATTTATGTACCTATCCATATGTATTTTAAAGGTATAATTGGATCCGCTGTCAACATTTTTTTCTGACAGCGCTTTCCGTCCACGCACCATCTTCAGCATGAAAATGTAACTGCTAAGGTTCGCACTAAATCTATCCCCTAAACCTTCAACCTTTGCCGTACAGTTCTGGACTCCCTACACTGGGAAAAATACCTTGGCCATTCAGATTATCCATGCCCCTCAGAATTTAAAAAAACAATTTCATGTCACCATTCACCCTCCGCCAGTCCAGGGAAAGAGGCCTCAACTTGCTTATCCTTTCCATGAAGCTCAAACCCTCCAGTACTGGAAAATCCTTGTGAACATTTTCTGCGCCCTCTCAACATCCTCCCAACAGGAGAGCCAACTGAATTGTGCACAGTATTCTTAAAGTGGCTTCACCAGTGTCCTGTCCAGAGCTAACATGCCACATTAACTCGTGTACTCACTGTTCGGATCGATTAAGGCAAGCGTGTCAAACATGTTCTTCACCACCCTGTCTATCTGCGACTCCACTTTCAAGTAACTGTGAACCTGTACCCGTAGGTCTCTTTGTTCGGCAATATTCTCCAGTGCATGACATGGTTTAACATACTAAAAAGGCAAAAACCTCACAAATATCTAAATTAAACTCCATCCACCAGTCCCTGGGACTCTGATGGAGTCAAGGGTGCCGCTGTACTCTGATTTAATCTTCTTCCCTGTCCGCTGCACCACATTGTTGATGTTATCTGGAAAATTACTAACCATGCCTCTGATATTCACATCCGAGTCATTTACATCCATGATGAAAAGCAGTGAGCTCAGCACTGATTCTTTCAGCACACTGCTGGCCTCAATCTGGAAAACAATTCGTTACCTTCAAAAGAGTTTTGAATCAAATTGGTTAACTTTCCCTGGATTCTATGTGACCTACATGTTTACAGTGAGGATTCCAAAACTCTGGGAAAAAAAGACTGAATTCATTCACTATATCCATGCCTCTCATGATCTTGTACAGAATTTTTTAAAGAACCCACCCCCACCATACCCCCCCCCTCCTTTCAATGTCCTTTGCACGAAAGAAAAATATCCTTCCTTGTCCAACCTCTCTCTGTAGCTCAGGCTGTTGGGTAATATCAACGTTCTTGTAAATTTTGTCTGCAATAGTTCCAGTTTAATAAAATCCTTCCAACAGCAAAGTGACCAAACCTGAACAAAACACTGCAACTGCGGCCGCGTCCAGAAACGTGCAACATAACTTCCCAACTTCTAAACTCAATGCCCTGACTGATGAAGGCCAGTGTGCCAAAAGCCTTCTTCACTTCCCTGCCTCCCTGTGACTTTACTTTCAGAGAACCGTGCACCTGTACTTCCAGGTTCCCCTCTGTTCCACTACACCATTTAACGCCATACTATTCACCATGAAATTCCTGCCTTGATTTGACTTTCCAAAAATGCAAAACTCACACTTATCTATATTAAACTACCTTTCCCTATTTCTCAGACCACTTCTCCAGCTAATCAAGGTCCTGCTACAATTTCTGATAACTTCCGCACTGTCATCAGTAAATTCTGCTAGGCTTACTGGTCTATATTTCCTAAGTATTTCTTTCCTTCCCTTCTTGAATAAGGGCACAGCATTCGCTACCCTCCAGTCTTCTGGGACCTCACCTGCAGCTAATGATGATGCCAAAATATCAGCAAGAGTCCCCAGAGTTTCTTCTCTAGCTCCTGCTGTGTTCTTTGATACGTCTGGTCAGAACCAAGATTTTTATTCACCTTTCTACATTCTAATACACCCAACACCTCCTCTACTGTGATATGGACTGGCCCCAAGATATCACCATTAACTTCCCTGAGATCCCACACCAAGTCAAGTATTTATCCACGTTAAACAGAGAGGAGATATATTCATTGAGAATCTTGAGAATTTCCTTTGGTTCCGCATATAAATATCCACTTTGGTCCTTGAGGGGTCGTCTTCTCACTACGGTTATTGTCTTTTCTTTAACATACTTAAACAATCTGTTCGATTCATCCTGATCTTCTCAGCCAAGGCTATCTCATGCTCCCTTTTCGCCCACCTGAGATCCTTCTTCAGTAAACTCCTATATCCCCATGCATACCTCCAGGGATTACTTTGATCCCATCTGCCTGGACCTGAGCCATACCTCTTCAATATCTCTAGTCTTCCAGGGTTCCCTCTTCATGCCAACCTTGCCCTTCACCCCACAGGAACATATAAACCTTGAACTCCAGCCATCTCACTTTTCAAGGCCTCCCAGTTGCTGGCGGTCCTTTTGCCTTCAATCAAATTACTCCAAACAACCCCTGCAAGTTCCTGTCTAATTCCATCAACATTGACCTTGCCCCAAGTTAGAACTTGCACTGTGTTACCGGTTTGTCTCTCTCCATAACTATTTAAAGATTAATAGAACTTTAGTCACTGGCCTCAAAGTGTTCCCCCACTGTCACCTCCATCACCTGTCCCGCTCTATTTCCCAAGAGTCGGTCGAGTTTGCCCATTCCCGAACAGGACCTTCTCCATACTGCATGAGGAAAGTTTCCTCAGCACACTTAATACATTCACCCCATCTAAGCCCTTAGTTCTATGTCAGTCCAAATCTATGTTCACAAAATTATAATCTCCTACTATGACAATCCTATTGCCCCTGCAATTCTCCCCAAGCTCTCTACTTATTTTTTTTCCTCTAACTCCCATTGACTATTTGTGGGTCTATAGTACAACCCCAATAATGTCATCATCCCTTCTTATTTCTTAGCTCCACCCATAAAGCCACACTGTATGATCGTCCAGGTATTTCATCTCTGATCACTGCTGTGATACTCGCCTTAATCAAAAATGCAACTCACCCTTCACTCCTTCCACCACCACTATCCCGCCGAAAGCAGTTGTACCCTGGTGCATTAAGCTGCCAGTCCTATCTCTCCCTTAGCCATGTTTCCGTGACGACTATAACATCCTAGTCCCACGTACCTATCCATGCCCTGAGATCATCGGCCTTATCAGGCAGCAGTCTTGCATTTTAACAGATGCAACTTAACCCAACAGGCATTCCTGGCTCTTTGTCATTAGATTAGATTAGATTACTTACAGTGTGGAAACAGGCCCTTCATCCCAACATTTCCACACCGCCCCGCCGAAGCGTAACCCACCCATACCCCTACATCTACATCTACATCTACATCTACCCCTTACCTAACACTACGGGCAATTTATCATGGCCAATTCACCTGACCTGCACATCTTTGGACTGTGGGAGGAAACCGGACCACCCGGAGGAAACCCACGCAGACACGGGGAGAACATGCAAACTCCTCACAGTCAGTCGCCTGAGGTGGGAAATGAACCTGGGTCTCTGGCGCTGTGAGGCAGCAGTGCTAACCACTGTGCCACCGTGCCGCCCAGTTATTAGATTACTCACAGTGTGGAAACAGGCCCTTCGGCCCAACAAGTCATGTTCCAGCTGTTTTGTCTCTTCACTTTACTGTTTCTAATTACTGTATCTACTTCCAGCCTCACACTTATCTCCCTGCTGTTGATGATCCCATACCACCCCCAACCCCAGCCAAACTAGTTTAAACCCTCCCTTGTAGCACTAGCAATCCTCCCTGCCAGGATATTGCCCCCTCCCTCCAGTTCAGGTATAATCCGTCCCTCTTGAATAGGTCACCTCTGCCCCACAAAAGATCGTAATAATCTAAAAATCTATATCCATACCCTGCAGAAATTCGTTAGCCACGCATTCATCTGCCATAATGTCCTGTTCTTACCCTCACTATTACATAGCACTGGACATAAACCGGAGATTACCACTGTCATCATCCTGGCTTTTATCATTTTTCCTACCTCTCTATAATCACTCTCCAGGACCTCTTCATTATTTCTACCTCTGTCATTTTGTACCAACATGCACAATGACTTCTGGCTGCTCCCTTGCCCCGGTGAGAACGTTCTGCAGCCGCTCTGAGACATACTGAACCCTGGTACGTGGGAAGCAACACACCATCCTGGATTCCCTTTTGCAGCCACAGAATTTCCTGTCTGTTCATCTCACTTTCGAGTCTTAATAATGACTCCTGAAGTTATTCTGCTCACACAACCTTCGGATAATGGGATTTCGTCCTGAAACAGTTGGATTTGGCTGAATTCCCTTTGCTTCAAGCAGTGGGGAGATTCCAATGAAGCCTCATCATGAATCTTCCATGAGTGACAAAACCGACTGGGCTTTTTTTTTTAGCTTGCAAATATTACTGTGATGAGGGACAGGGAAAGAGAAAGGGAGGAATATTCTGTTCCTCCTCGAGTAGGTTACATTTTTCCATCCTAAGTTGAATCAATGTTATCAGAACGCTGTGCTCTTTTTGAACGTTGTCTGAACATTATGACTCCATGACAGTCTTTGCTCCATGCAGGTGTATCATTGCTGCTGTCGTACACAGAATAATTTCATTAACAAAATAATGACCCTATTTTTGATTTGAAGATGTGTTTATATGTACCCGCGTAATATAAAAATAAAATGTTTAACGTATTCACAATATCTGCATTAAAATGAATGTGTCTTATCTTAAACAAATACAGAAATTTCTGGAAAAGCACAGCAGATCTCGCAGCATGTCTGAAGAGAAATGAGAGTTAACGTTTCTGGTCCAGCGACCTTGCCTCAGAAACTATCTTATTCTCAAATTACATCCCCAGTTTTTTCTCCCACACAAGAGGAAATATCCATCAGGTATTCATCAGCTACTCTCTGCTCATGATCGTATATGGTCAATAAGAACATCTCTCATTCTCAGGCCTGAATTGTTAATCCTTCATGATATAATGTGTTCATCAACAGGCCGAGTAAAGAGAAACATCTTTGAAAAATTTGACAACCGTTTAGTCTTTTTTTAAGTTTTGGGGATCATAACTTCAAACAATACATCAGATGTGGTCTCAGCAATGCCATGTACTGATGCAGGAAAACATCGCTAAGATCAAACCTGACCCCCTTGCATGAAACAGCATCGTTCCATTTCCCTTCCAAATCCGTTGCTGCATCTTCACAGTAACTTGATGTGCTTCATGTGCTAATACACACAAATCCCTCTGTACCACCAAGTTCTGCATTTTCTCTCTATTTAAATTATTTGCTGCTGTTTTGCCATTTTCCCAAAACACAAAGTTCCAGTCACCCACATTGTACTGATATTTATTTTGTCGCAAGTTTGCTCACTGCCTTCCCCTCTCTGTACCCCATTGCAGACGCTCTGCCTCCACCCTACGCCTTATTGAATGTTCATCCTGGTGTATGAGCAGACTGAGCTCCAATATATTCAGCCTCTTCATCCAAGGCATTAAACTAGATTGTATACTGTTGATAAACTCACACTGATCCTCAAAGAATTCTACTTGTTACAGCTTTCCAACCTGAAAACAAGTAATTATCTCAAATCTGTATGTCAGGTTAGCTAACCAGGGCTCCCGTGATCCTGTATAACTGCCCAGAAAGGTTGTATGGCCTTATGCTGTGCGGTGTAATTTAGTCAATGTGTCAAATGACTCTCTTCTATTCCTGTGTAACTCCATAGAGGGACAGAATTGCCTCCTCCTGACTCGTTATAACGATTCTGACTGGCTAAAAGGGGTCTTCCTCTGTCTCTCTCTGTAAAAGCCTCGCGATGTGAACTGGGAGAACCACACGTGGGATAGGAGCAGCAGTCGGCCATTCGGCCCCTCCAGCCTGCTGCACAATTTAGAAGCATCATGGCTGATCTGACTGTAGCTGACCACCACCTTCCTTTCTGTTCCCACTAAATATTGACTCTTCTGTCAATCAAAGATCACTTAAGGTCAGTCTTGAAAATCTTCAATGACCTAGTCTTCGCTGTTCCCTGGGGATGACAGCGCTATAGATCGCACAGTCTGAAGGAGAATGGAACAACATTATATCAAATGTTAATGGGAGACCCTTTAAATTGAAAGTGTGTTAACCTCACAGCAAGTTACCTCCTCTTTTTAGAAATAAGGACAAAACAAATAGGAGGAGTCATAGACCATTTCAGCCCCTCAAACTTATCCCACAATCTCATTGACTATTCAGTGAAGTATTTATCAATGTCAGCCTTCATTGCACCCTTGGGAAAATATTCCTGGCACCTTAAGGCCATACAGCATAGGAAATTGAAATATGGCCATTTCACCCATCAACTCTATTTTGCTGTTCGGTGCTGCCTGACATTTTTCTCAACACAATTCTCCCGCCTTCTCACTGTAACTCTGGAACCATGTTTTAATCAAAAAATATCTATCTCTGTATTAAAGACACGTCTTTGTCTGTGTGTGTGTGTGTGTGTGTGTATACACCTGCTTAATGGCAGGAGACAGCGGGGTGGTGGAGGGTGGTGTGTGTGCGTTTCTGTGTATATATGGTTAATTCTGTTTAATTATCGGCACAACATCATGGGCTGCAGGGCCTGTTCTGTGTTGTACTGTTCTATGTTCTACGTAATGGCAGGAGACACAGAATAATAATCTGTTGATCCATCATATGAAGGAAATTGGTGACATTGAAATGAAGCCATCATCATTAATTATGAAAAGCCCATCTGCTTGCCTCATGTCCTTTCGAGAAGATGTAGGGGGTAGTGTAATTTTTAAACGGTTAGCTGCCTTTTAGTCTTTTCTACCTTATAGTAAACACAAGCAGACACTCGAAACTGTTGCTGGACCTCCCCCACGTTTATATGAATGAAACAGTTGTAACAGCTTTCCTCGATAGTTGAGAGGCCGCCCTTAACCACAGTTGGACAACATCATCCATATAAGGGAAGAACGGGAAGCTCAAACACTGATTGGCCAAGTGAATGATAAAAGAATCGCAGGCACCAGAACCCAAATAAGGAAAACAGTGGGGAATCCGAGCACTCGTTGGTCAAGGCAGCAGTAGTAAACCCAGCCCACATATACATGTATATAATGTGTGGAGATTACTATGCTTGTGTGTGTGTACCTTTGGGAACAGCACCCGACTTTGCAAAGTTGAATGAAAAAGTTTTGGACTGACTCCTCCGTGTCTTTGTTCCTGGGAAGGGAAATAAAAAGTGCCGTAGATGGGGCTGGATAGCCACTTATCTCGCACAATTGGGGGCTCGTCCGGGATGAAATAATTATTGCCGGGGGGGGCAGTCTCTTCGGCTCACGGATCAAGCCTGATTACAACAAAGACGCGTCTAGTATATATTTATACTTCTCACTGATCAGCTTGGTCCGTTGGCCGTTGGCCAAGAGAGGATGTGACCTGGCTCATTTAAAAATAATTTTGAATCCTGGAAAAGGAACACACGGACGAGTGGTGGGACGACCGGTTAGTGACTATACACGGGGGTACACACATTTAAAAAGGCCAGACAACTCCGTGCACGGATCAAGGTAAGAGATTCTTTTGTTCTTCCTTGTTGGCCGCGTGGTTTTGACGGTCATCTGTGAAAACGCTTTGGGCGGTTAAGACCAGGACTGAAGACAAACCATGGGAAATTGTGGTTTTGACGGTCATCTGTGAAAACGCTTTGGGCGTTTAAGACCAGGACTGAAGATAGACCATGGGAAATTGTGGTTTTGACGGTCATCTGTGAAAACGCTTTGGGCGTTTAAGACCAGGACCGAAGATAAACCATGGGAAATAAATACCCCCCGATAGTCCATTAGGTCGGAAGTTAAGTCTATGGACGGACAGTAGTAGAACGAAGGACTTAAAGAAAGAGACCATGATAAAATATTGTTGTTTTATATGGACCAAAGAACCTATCCGCGCCCCCTCGGTAGTTTGGCCCGAGTATGGGTCTGATGAAGACTGGGTGTGTCAAATCCTAAATGTATATGTTAAGAGAAAACAACCGTTTGACCCAGAGGAGAGCAAATATGCCGCCGCCTGGTTGGCGGGAGACGGCGAGAGTCCCACGCGTCTCTATCCTCTGGTTCCCCAAACAGACCCGAGGAAGCCCCAGAAGTCTTGGGACATCCTCACCGACTGTTTGCCACCGTCTTCCCCGCCCCCGTATATACCACCCGCGCACGACCAGGCGTCCAGCGCGGAGCTCCCTCCTGCGATGGATAATTCCAAGTCCCAGCAGGCTACGACCAGTGAGGAAGGGACTGCTGGGGGGGGGGGCACAGGAGGGGGCGCAGAACTCACCCCAGGCACTAGGAAATCAGTCCGACTCGAGATGCGGAAAGGTCGAGAAGAGGGATTGAGAGCTGGGAGGAGTGACAATATTGAACAGCTGAACCCCTTACGAGAGGTGCCGTTTGGGAACGAACGGACCGGGTTCGTAGTACAACCTTTAAATTCTGGGGATATCCGGCAACTCCGTAATGAACTACCCCGTCTACTGGATGACCCCATCAGTGTGGGAATACAACTGGACCAATTTCTGGGGCCCAGTATATACACATGGGCTGAACTGCAGGCCATGATGAGAATACTATTTAATTACGATGAAATTGTTATGATCCGGAATAGTGCAATGGCCATTTGGGATAGGGAGCATCAGGACGGCCCTCAGCGTGGAGAGCAGAAGTACCCCTTAGAGGACCCCCGGTGGGATCATAACGACGCGGGGGGACGGGCCAATATGACAGACCTCAGAAGCCTTATAATCAGGGGAATCCAAACCTGCGTGCTCAAACAGCGGAATTTAGCAAAAGCATTTGAAGTTGGACAGAAAAAGGATGAATCCCCGCGTGAGTTTTTAGACCGTTTGCGGGAGTCCATGCGAAAGTATTCAGGTTTAGACCCCGATGGGGAAATAGGCAAGAGCATGCTTAAGGTGCACTTTGTGACTAAGTCATGGCCTGACATTCAGAAGAAATTACAGAAAGTGGAGGATTGGGCTGAAAAGGATGTTGCAGAATTATTACGGGAAGCATAGAAGGTGTACGTTCAGAGGGATGTAATAAGGGAGATTATGGGGTGGAGAGAGGAACGTCGAAGAAAAGTTGGAGGGGGAGAGAAGCGAGACGGGGCAGAAGTGAGAGAGGAGGATCTTATGGAATTGAGCGCCCTCAGAAGGCCGGATGTTACCATTGCGGGAAACTGGGACACTTCAAAAGGGATTGTCCCGAGTTTAAAAGGGAAAGAGAATGGATGTATGAAATGGAGTGTGAACAAATGGATTAGGGAAGTCAGGGGAGGATCGGAACACGGGCCTACCAAGAACCCCTGGTAAATTTACGGGTGGGCCCATTTAGACAAGATGTTACCTTCTTAGTTGACACAGGCGCTGGCAGGTCCTCAATTCCCCTCCATCCGAGGGGGGTTGGCTTCCAAGCTAAAACATTAAACATTTCTGGAGTTAAGGGTGGGGTTTTTTTTTAATGCGAAAATATTCGAACCACAACCCTTGCGGCTGGAGGAGGAGGAACTCCAGGTGGAACTCCTTTACCTCCCCCATCTTCCCTATGGGTTGTTGGGACGGGATTTGATATCCGTTTCGGATTGCGAATAGAAGTGGGAGAAGAGGAAGAATTAGCCGTTACCATGTCATACCTTAGTGAGTCCCGATTGACAGAGATAGACCCTAGGGTTTGGGTCGCCAAAGGGAACCGGGGAGGACTCGCAATTCGACCTGTGGAGGTAAAATTAAAGCCCCAGAGCCCCGACGTCAGAGTGCGCCAATACCCCATCTCTTGGGAAGGGAGGCAGGGCCTGAAGACAGTTATGGAAGACCTAATAAAAGATGGATTGGTAGAGCCCTGTATGTCACGATACAATTCCCCCATCCTGCCGGTCCGGAAGTCGGATGGGAGCTACCGAATGGTCCAAGACCTAAGGGAAGTAAATAAAATTGTCCAAGTACGGCACCCTGTGGTACCGAACCCATACACTATTCTGGGGCGATTCCCCCCGGACCACGGCTGGTTTAGTGTTATAGACTTAAAGGATGCCTTCTGGGCGTGTCCCCTGGACAAGGACAGTAGGGATTTTTTTGCTTTTGAATGGGAGGATCCTGATACTGGCAGAAAACAACAGTACAGGTGGACCGTACTCCCCCAAGGATTCACTGAGTCCCCGACTCTGTTCGGGCAGATTCTGGAACAATTATTGGAGGGACTAACCTTGTCCCCGGCCCTTAAGCTTATACAATACGTGGACGATCTCCTTTTATCCGGACCGGCGGAGGAGGACGTCCTACTTGGGACTAATGCCCTATTAAATTACCTAGCTGAGAAGGGGTTAAGAGTGAGTCAGAAGAAGCTCCAATATGTGGAGACAGAGGTTAAGTACCTAGGACACTTGATAAGCCAGGGACAGAAACGAATAAGTCCGGAAAGAGTGCGGGCAATAATCGAACTAGGCCTCCCAACGACCAAGAGGGAGTTGCGGAAGTTCTTGGGACTCTTAGGCTATTGTCGGTTATGGATAGACGACTATGCCCCCCTTACTAAAGACTTGTACCTAAAACTCATTGAGGAGGCACCCAACAGAATAAAATGGGAGGAGGAGGAGAAAAAGTTAATTGAAATCCTAAAAGGAAAATTGATGGCCGCACCTGTTTTAAGCTTGCCGGATTTTAGTAAGATATTTCGCCTCTTTGTGAACTCCAGAAAGGGAACCGCTCTTGGAGTATTGACCCAGGACTGGGGGGGTAAAAGGAAGCCCGTGGCTTTCCTGTCAAAAATTCTGGATCCTGTCTCCCGAGGGTGGCCGGAGTGTGTCCAAGCGGTGGCAGCCACGGCAAAGCTGGTAGAGGAAAGCAGGAAGTTGACTTTCGGGGCCCCCTTGACAGTCACTACTCCCCACCAGGTTAGAACTATCCTGAATCAGAAGGCCGGGAGGTGGCTGACTGACTCGAGGATTCTGAAATATGAAGCCATATTGTTAGACCGAGAAGACCTCCGAATAGAAGTCGGGGGCTGCCAGAACCCGGCGGACTTTCTTTGGAAAGGGGAAGGGGAGGAGGAACTGGAACACTGCTGTTCAGACATAATAGAGTACCAGAGTAAAGTGAGGGAAGATCTGAGGGATACCCCCTTACATGCAGGTAGGCGGTGGTACATTGATGGGTCCTCTCGAGTGATAGATGGGAAGAGACACAACGGTTATGCAGTCATTAGTGAGACTGGTTGGGAATTAGTGGAAAGTGGACGGCTACCGAATGCCTGGTCCGCACAAACGTGCGAATTGTACGCCTTGCACCGGGCTCTGAGGAATTTAAAGGGAATAGCCGGGACAATCTACACTGACTCTAAGTATGCCTTTGGGGTAGTACACACCTTTGGGAAGATCTGGAAAGAAAGGGGAATGATAAATAGTAGAGGAAAGGAGTTGGTCCACGAGGAACTAGTAGCCATGATCTTGGAGGATTTGTTGCTGCCACAAGAGATTGCTGTAGTACATGTGAAAGGACACCAGAAAGACGATAGAATAGAGACCCTGGGGAATCAATTGGCAGATGAACAGGCAAAATTGGCTGGGATGGGGAAGGAAGTAATAAACTGCCTGGTAAGGATTCCCCAGATATCCGAAATTACCGAAGTGCCCACGTTTACTGACAAAGAAGAAACTCTTCTCGCGTCTCTGGGGGGTACAAAGGATAGGGAAGGCAAGTGGACCTTACCCGATGGCCGCCAGCTACTAAATCGACCGTTGACGCGGGACATTATTGCCCGTTTACACCAAGGGGGTCACTGGGGCGCCCAGGCACTGTGTGATGCCTTCCTGCGCCGATTTGCTCACCCTGGTCTGTACACGGTAGCCAAGCAGGTCACAGGAGATTGTATAACATGTCGAAAGATTAACAAAAAGGGGCTGCGGCAGCATGCAAGACAAGGGGGTAGGAGTCCGGCCTATAGGCCGTTTGAGTATATCCAGGTAGATTACACTGAGCTCCCCCCCATAGGTCGCCTGAAGTATCTATTAGTAGTGGTAGATCACCTGACAGGATGGGTGGAAGCTTTCCCCACTACCACGGCAACGGCAACTCAGGTTAGCAAGATTCTACTCGAGCAAATCATCCCACGATTTGGGCTACCCCGCGCTATTGACTCTGACCAGGCGAGCCACTTCACCTCGACCGTCCTCCAGAATGTAGTGCAAGCAATGGGGATTGACTGGGATTTGCACACCCCCTGGCATCCCTCCTCCTCGGGCAAGGTCGAAAGAATGAACCAGACCATCAAAAAGCAGCTAACCAAGCTCACTAGTGAAATCGGCCTGCCTTGGACCAAATGCCTACCCCTTGCCCTGTTGCAAATTCGCACCCAGCCAAGGCGGGATTTGGGCGTCTCCCCTTTCGAAATGTTATTTGGCCTCCCGTTCCATGGGCCGAAGGGGGAACCTCCTGTATTTGAGTCTCGGGATATGTTTGTGCAAAAATATGTGGTGGCTCTGGGGTCTGCTCTATCTCGTTTACGCCAACAGGGACTTTTGGCACAGACGCCGCCCCTCGAGTTTGCGGTGCACACCGTCAATCCGGGTCAGTGGGTCCTGATTAAAAGCTGGAAGCAACGTACCCTCGAACCAACTTGGGACGGTCCCTTCCTGGTACTTTTGACGACCGAAACGGCTGTCCGTACGGCCGAAAAGGGCTGGACACATTACACTCGAGTCAAGGGACCAGTGCCACAACCGACGGAGGACGAACGAACCTCTCTGACAAAGGCATCTAAGGAACAGAGACCCTGAGAACGAACTAATTGGACTTTTGCGAGTCTAAAGGAACTGTGCCCTTGGGCTACGGGTGTCGCGAAAAAAAAAAATGCGGTCAATCGTATTGTTAAATTGCTATGCCATTATCCTTGGGCTGGGTCATAGTGTGCGTGTTACCCAATTTGGCCTCTGGAAAAAAACGAGCAGAGGACCGTCAGTGGTCACCATCTCCGTGCTTGCCAACCAATCAACACAGACATTTAGCTTAGACCTATGTGAGTTGGTGCCCTGTAGGACTAAAAGTCAACTGAATCAAACTAAGCGGAACCTAGAGAGAGAAAGGGGATTCCAGGGTCAGACGTTAGTATTACAATTGCATGGTAGGGAAGGCCTAAATAGGCCTCCAGCCCCTGGGGTCCAGGCTATGGTGTCAGTTGTCCGTGATCCCATCACCGCTGGATGAGATTGTGGGCAGAATCAGTGCAATCCGCTCTATCTGACCATAAAGAACTTGGAAAAGAACGAGGTGAGCCATAATAGAACAATACTGGGTATTAGAGTTGGGGGCCAGGCAGGATGGGGGGGGGATGCAGCTGTGCTGCACGTATATCACGGTCATTGAAGCTGAGTCTGGGGGCTCATCCACCACTGGTAAACAGGAAAAGATTAGAATAATTGAGACAACGGATTTGGAAAAGACCTTTGAAATAGAAACGGGGTACGGGGAGGCGAATGCCTGGATGGAATGGGTCAAATATACTGTGAGGAGCATGAAAAAGAGTGATTGTTACGCATGCACGAGTGCCCGCCCTAACCCTCAGGTGGTCCCATTCCCGTTGGGATGGGAGAAACACCCACGAGCCATGGACTGCATGATAAGGCTGTTCCAGGACCGAGAGGCCTGGAACGACCCCACTTGTCGACCCTTGAGTTTGAAGTTTCCCCCCGTCAGGTCTGAGGGGGCGCCCCGCCCGCCATCATTCTCAGGGGTAACGGGTACGCACCAGGCCTGCGTCTCTCGGACGGGACTACAGTGGGAGGACGATGTGGGGACATTTGACAAGTGCAGCGGATCAATCCGGCTGGTCAATGAAACTACCGGGGGCGGGAATTACTCCCACATTCATGTACCTAGGGCAGACCTCTGGTGGTACTGTGGTGGGAGGGTTCTGCGACCGACCCTGCCCCAAAAATGGACGGGCACTTGTGCAATCGTTCAATTGGCCATCCCATTCACCCTGGCATTCGAAAAACAAGAGCAACCCCATTCTAGTGGAAGAACTGAGAGAGCTTTGGAGACCTCTTTTGATGATATCATATATTTAGATGCCATAGGGGTCCCCAGGGGGTGTTCCTGACGAATACAAGGCTAGGAACCAGATAGCGGCGGGTTTTGAGTCGTCACTGTTCTGGTGGGTGACCATCAATAAGAATGTGGATTGGATTAATTATATTTACTACAATCAGCAGAGGTTCATTAATTATACCCGGGATGCAGTGAAAGGAATAGCAGAACAACTGGACGCCACTAGTAGGATGGCGTGGGAAAATAGGTTGGCCTTAGACATGATGTTGGCAGAGAAGGGGGGTGTTTGCGTCATGATAGGCACTCAGTGCTGCACTTTCATCCCCAACAACACAGCCCCTGATGGGTCCATCACCTGCGCCCTGGATGGACTCACCACATTGGCGGACGAACTGGCCGAAAACTCGGGCATCGACTCTGGCCTCACGGACTGGTTGGAAGCTTGGTTCGGTAAATGGACGGGGGTGGTCGTTCCCTTTCTTGTCTCATGTATAGTGGTGGCAGGGGTACTCACTGCCCTTGGGTGTTGCGTTATTCCCTGTGTCCGGGGATTAACTCAACGACTGATCGAAACCGCCCTTACTAAGAAGGATGTTCCCTATGGGCAGGTTGAACGAATAAATCTCGAGATGGAACAACGTGAATCCCTCTTGGGCGGGGGTAGTATTAGAGAAGGGCAGTTTGATGAACAAGCTCGGGAGTTATTAAATGCCCTGGAGAAGAAACTTACGGTTGAAAAATTACAGGCCGTAAGAAAAGACACGGGGGATTTTTAGGGGGTAGTGTAATTTTTAAACGGTTAGCTGCCTTTTAGTCTTTTCTACCTTATAGTAAACACAAGCAGACACTCGAAACTGTTGCCGGACCTCCCCCACGTTTATATGAATGAAACAGTTGTAACAGCATTCCTCGATAGTTGAGAGGCCGCCCTTAACCACAGTTGGACAACATCATCCATATAAGGGAAGAACGGGAAGCTCAAACACTGATTGGCCAAGTGAATGATAAAAGAATCGCAGGCACCAGAACCCAAATAAGGAAAACAGTGGGGAATCCGAGCACTCGTTGGTCAAGGCAGCAGTAGTAAACCCAGCCCACATATACATGTATATAATGTGTGGAGATTACTATGCTTGTGTGTGTGTACCTTTGGGAACAGCACCCGACTTTGCAAAGTTGAATGAAAAAGTTTTGGACTGACTCCTCCGTGTCTTTGTTCCTGGGAAGGGAAATAAAAAGTGCCGTAGATGGGGCTGGATAGCCACTTATCTCGCACAAAGACAATGGGTCATTCTTCCCCGGTCATATCTCTATGTGACTGCAAACCCACTGTAATGTGTTTTACTATTTACTGTCCTGTGGAACAACTGAACCAGCCACTCAGTACAAGAGTACATTTATACTTCTCACTGATCAGCTTGGTCCGTCGGCCGTCGGCCAAGAGAGGACGTGACCCGGCTCATTTAAAAATAATTTTGAATCCTGGAAAAGGAACACACGGACGAGTGCTGGGACGACGGTTTAGTGACTATACATGGGGGTACACACATTTAAAAAGGCCAGACAACTCCGTGCACGGATCAAGGTAAGAGATTCTTTTGTTCTTCCTTGTTGGCCGCGTGGTTTTGACGGTCATCTGTGAAAACGCTTTGGGCGTTTAAGACCAGGACCGAAGATAGACCATGGGAAATCAGACTTCTAGATTTACTAAGGAAAAGTCAGCGAAGACTGCAAATGGGAAAGAAATACCCCCGATAGTCCATTAGGTCGGAAGTTAAGTCTATGGACGGACAGTAGTAGAACGAAGGACTTAAAGGAAGAGACCATGATAAAATATTGTTGTTTTATATGGACCAAAGAACCTATCCGCGCCCCCTCAGTAGTTTGGCCCGAGTATGGGTCTGATGAAGACTGGGTGTGTCAAATCGTAAATGTATATGTTAACAGAAAACAACCGTGTGACCCAGAGGAGAGCAAATACGCAGCCGCCTGGTTGGCGGGCGACGGCGAGAGTCCCACACGTCTCTATCCTTTGATTCCCCAAACAGACCCGAGGAAGCCCCAGAAGTCTTGGGACATCCTCACCGACGGTTTGCCACCGTCTGCCCCGCCCCCGTATATACCACCCGCGCACGACCACGCGTCCAGCGCGGACCTCCCTCCTGCGACGGATAATTCCGAGTCCCAGCAGGCTACGACCAGTGAGGAAGGGACTGCTGAGGGGGGGGGGGGGCACAGGAGGGGGCGCAGAACTCACCCCAGGCACTAGGAAATCAGTCCGACTCGAGATGCGGAAAGGTCGAGAAGAGGGATTGAGAGCTGGGAGGAGTGACAATATTGAACAGCTGAACCCCTTACGAGAGGTGCCGTTTGGGAACGAACGGACCGGGTTCGTAGTACAACCTTTAAATTCTGGGGATATCCGGCAACTCCGTAATGAACTACCCCGTCTACTGGACGACCCCGTCAGTGTGGGAATACAACTGGACCAATTTCTGGGGCCCAGTATATACACATGGGCTGAACTGCAGGCCATGATAAGAATACTATTTAATTACGATGAAATTGTTATGATCCGGAATAGTGCAATGGCCATTTGGGATAGGGAGCATCAGGACGGCCCTCAGCGTGGAGAGCAGAAATACCCCTTAGAGGACCCCCGGTGGGATCATAACGACGCGGGGGGACGGGCCAATATGACAGATCTCAGAAGCCTTATAATCAGGGGGATCCAAACCTGCGTGCCCAAACAGCGGAATTTAGCGAAAGCATTCGAAGTTGGACAGAAAAAGGATGAATCCCCGAGTGAGTTTTTAGACCGTTTGCGGGAGTCCATGAGAAAGTATTCAGGTTTAGACCCCGATGGGGAAATAGGCAAGAGCATGCTTAAGGTGCACTTTGTGACTAAGTCATGGCCTGACATTCAGAAGAAATTACAGAAAGTGGAGGATTGGGCTGAAAAGGATGTTGCAGAATTATTACGGGAAGCACAGAAGGTGTACGTTCAGAGGGATGTAATAAGGGAGAAACATAAGACAAAAATGATGGTGGCAGCCGTACGGGAAGCTTGTAAGTCCACCGGAATGGGGGAGGGAGGTTATGGGGTGGAAAAAGGACCATCGAAGAAAAGTTGGAGAGGGAGAGAAGCGAGACGGGGCAGAAGTGAGAGAGGAGGATCTTATGGAATTGAGCGTCCTCAGAAGGCCGGATGTTACCATTGCGGGAAACTGGGACACTTCAAAAGGGATTGTCCCGAGTTGAAAAGGGAAAGAGAATGGATGTATGAAATGGAGTGTGAACAAATGGATTAGGGAAGTCAGGGGAGGATCGGAACACGGGCCTACCAAGAACCCCTGGTAAATTTACGGGTGGGCCCATTTAGACAAGATGTTACCTTCTTAGTTGACACAGGCGCCGGCAGGTCCTCAATTCCCCTCCATCCTAGGGGGGTTGGCTTCCAAGCTAAAACATTAAACATTTCAGGAGTTAATGGTGGGGTTTTTAATGCGAAAATATTCGAACCACAACCCTTGCGGCTGGAGGAGGAGGAGCTCCAGGTGGAACTCCTTCACCTCCCCCATCTTCCCTATGGGTTGTTGGGACGGGATTTGATAGTCCGTTTCGGATTACGAATAAAAGTGGGAGAAGAGGAAGAATTAGCCGTTACCATGTCATACCTTAGTGAGTCCCGATTGACAGAGATAGACCCTAGGGTTTGGGTCGCCAAAGGGAACCGGGGAGGACTCACAATTCGACATGTGGAGGTAAAATTAAAGCCCCAGAGCCCCGACGTCAGAGTGCGCCAATACCCCATCTCTTGGGAAGGGAGGCAGGGCCTGAAAACAGTTATGGAAGACCTAATAAAAGATGGATTGGTAGAGCCCTGTATGTCACGATACAATTCCCCCATCCTGCTGGTCCGGAAGTCGGACGGGAGCTACCGAATGGTCCAAGACCTAAGGGAAGTAAATAAAATTGTCCAAGTAAAATTGTCCAAAATTGTCCCTGTGGTACCGAACCCATACACTATTCTGGGGCGAATACCCCCGGACCACGGCTGGATTAGTGTTATAGACTTAAAGGATGCCTTCTGGGCGTGTCCCCTGGACAAGGACAGTAGGGATTTTTTTGCTTTTGAATGGGAGGATCCTGATACTGGCAGAAAACAACAGTACAGGTGGACCGTGCTCCCCCAAGGATTTACTGAGTCCCCGACTCTGTTCGGGCAGATTTTGGAACAATTATTGGAGGGACTAACCTTGTCCCCGGCCCTTAACCTTATACAATACGTGGACGATCTCCTTTTATCCGGACCCGCGGAGGAGGACGTCCTACTTGGGACTAATGCCCTGTTAAATTACCTAGCTGAGAAGTGGTTAAGAGTGAGTCAGAAGAAGCTCCAATATGTTGAGAAAGAGGTTAAGTACCTGGGACACTTGATAAGCCAGGGACAGAAACGAATAAGTCCGGAAAGAGTGCGCGCAATAATCGAACGAGGCCTCCCAACGACCAAGAGGGAGTTGCGGAAGTTCTTGGGACTCTTAGGCTATTGTCGGTTATGGATAGACGACTATGCCCCCCTTACTAAAGACTTATACCTAAAACTCATTGAGGAGGCACCCAACAGAATAAAATGGGAGGAGGAGGAGAAAAAGTTAATTGAAATCCTAAAAGGAAAATTGATGGCGGCACCTGTTTTAAGCTTGCCGGATTTTAGTAAGACATTTCGTCTCTTTGTGAACTCCAGAAAGGGAACCGCTCTTGGAGTATTGACCCAGGATTGGGGGGGAAAAAGGAAGCCCGTGGCTTTCCTATCAAAAAGTCTGGATCCAGTCTCCCGAGGGTGGCCGGAGTGTGTCCAAGCGGTGGCAGCCACGGCAAAGCTGGTAGAGGAAAGCAGGAAGATGACTTTCGGGGCCTCCTTGACAGTCACCACTCCCCACCAGGTTAGAACTATCCTGAATCAGAAGGCCGGGAGGTGGCTGACTGACTCGAGAATTCTGAAATATGAAGCCATATTGTTAGACCGAGAAGACCTCCGAATAGAAGTCGGGGGCTGCCAGAACCCGGCGGAATTTCTTTGGAAAGGGGAAGGGGAGGAGGAACTGGAACACTGCTGTTCAGACATAATAGAGTACCAGAGTAAAGTGAGGGAAGATCTGAGGGATACCCCCTTACATGCAGGAAGGCGGTGGTACATTGATGGGTCCTCTCGAGTGATAGATGGGAAGAGATACAACGGTTATGCAGTCATTAGTGAGACTGGTTGGGAATTAGTGGAAAGTGGACGGCTACCGAATGCCTGGTCCGCACAAACGTGCGAATTGTACGCCTTGCACCGGGCCCTGAGGAATCTAGAGGGAATAGCCGGGAAAATCTACACTGACTCTAAGTATGCCTTTGGGGTAGTACACACCTTTGGGAAGATCTGGAAAGAACGGGGAATGATAAATAGTAGAGGAAAGGAGTTGGTCCACGAGGAACTAGTAGCCATGATCTTGGAGGATTTGTTGCTGCCACAAGAGATTGCTGTAGTACATGTGAAAGGACACCAGAAAGACGATAGAATAGAGACCCTGGGGAATCAATTGGCAGATGAACAGGCAAAATTGCCTGGGATGGGGAAGGAAGTAATAAACTGCCTGGTAAGGATTCCCCAGATATCCGAAATTACCGAAGTGCCCACGTTTACTGACAAAGAAGAAACTCTTCTTGCGTCTCTGGGGGGTACAAAGGATAGGGAAGGCAAGTGGACCTTACCCGATGGCCGCCAGCTACTAAATCGACCGTTGACGCGGGACATTATTGCCCGTCTACACCAAGGGGGTCACTGGGGCGCCCAGGCACTGTGTGATGCCTTCCTGCGCCGATATGCTCACCCTGGTCTGTACACGGTAGCCAAGCAGGTCACAGGAGATTGCATAACATGTCGAAAGATTAACAAAAGGGGGCTGCGGCAGCATGCAAGACAAGGGGGTAGGTGTCCGGCCTACAGGCGGTTTGAGTATGTCCAGGTAGATTACACTGAGCTCCCCCCCATAGGTCGCCTGAAGTATCTATTAGTAGTGGTAGATCACCTGACAGGATGGGTGGAAGCTTTCCCCACTACCACGGCAACGGCAACTCAGGTTAGCAAGATTCTCCTCGAGCAAATCATCCCACGATTTGGGCTACCCCGCGCTATTGACTCTGACCAGGGGAGCCACTTCACCTCGACCATCCTCCAGAATGTAGTGCAAGCAATGGGGATTGACTGGGATTTGCACACCCCCTGGCATCCCCCCTCCTCGGGCAAGGTCGAAAGAATGAACCAGACCATCAAAAATCAGCTAACCAAACTCACTAGTGAAATCGGCCTGCCTTGGACCAAATGCCTACCCCTTGCCCTATTGCAAATTCGCACCCAGCCAAGGCGGGATTTGGGCGTCTCCCCTTTCGAAATGCTGTTTGGCCTCCCGTTCCATGGGCCGAAGGGGGAACCTCCTGTATTTGAGTCTCGGGATATGTTTGTGCAAAAATATGTGGTGGCTCTGGGGTCTGCTCTATCTCGTTTACGCCAACAGGGACTTTTGGCACAGACGCCGCCCCTCGAGTTTGCGGTGCACAACGTCAAGCCGGGTCAGTGGGTCCTGATTAAAAGCTGGAAGCAACGTACCCTCGAACCAACTTGGGACGGTCCCTTCCTGGTACTTTTGACGACCGAAACGGCTGTCCGTACGGCCGAAAAGGGCTGGACACATTGCACTCGAGTCAAGGGACCAGTGCCACAACCGACGGAGGACGAACGAACCTCTCTGACAAAGGCATCTAAGGAACAGAGACCCTGAGAACGAACTAATCGGACTTTGGCGAGTCTAAAGGAACTGTGCCCTCGGGCTACGGGTGTCGCGACAAAATGCGGTCAATCGTATTGTTAACTTGCTATGCCATTATCCTTGGTCTGGGTCATAGTGTGCGTGTTACCCAATTTGGCCTCTGGAAAAAACAAGCAGAGGACCGTCAGTGGTTCTCCATCTCCGTGCTTGCCAACCAATCAACACAGACATTTAGCTTAGACCTATGTGAGTTGGTGCCCTGTAGGACTAAAAGTGAATGGAATCAAACTAAGCGGAACCTAGAGAGAGAAAGGGGATTCCAGGGTCAGACGTTAGTATTACAATTGCATGGTAGGGAAGGCATAAATAGGCCTCCAGCCCCCGGGGTCCAGGCTATGATGTCAGTTGTCCGTGATCCCATCACCCCTGGACGGGATTGTGGGCAGAATCAGTGCAATCCGCTCTATCTGACCATAAAGAAATTGGAAAAGAACGGGGTGAGCCTTAATAGAACAATACTGGGTATTAGAATTGGGGGCCAGGCAAGATTGGGGGGGGGGTGGGGGGCATGCAGCTGTGCTGCACGTATATCACGGTCATTGAAGCTGAGTCTGGGGGCTCATCCACCACTGATAAGCAGGAAAAGATTAGAATAATTGAGGTGATGGATTTGGAAAAGACCTTTGAAATAGAAACGGGATACGGGGAAGCGAATGCCTGCATGGGATGGGTCAAATATACTGTGAGGAGCATGAAAAAGAGTGATTGCTACGCATGCACGATTGCCCGCCCTAACCCTCAGGAGGTCCCATTCCCGCTGGGATGGGAGAAACACCCACGAGTCATGGACTGCATGATAAGGCTGTTCCAGGACCGAGAGGCCTGGAACGACCCCACTTGTCGACCCTTGAGTTTGAAGTTTCCCCCCGTCAGGTCTAAGGGGGCGCCCCGCCCGCCATCATTCTCAGGGGTAACGGGTACGCATCAGGCCTGCGTCTCTCGGACGGGACGACAGTGGGACGACGATGTGGGGACATTTGACAAGTGCAGCGGATCAATTCGGCTGGTCAATGAAACTACCGGGAGCGGGAATTACTCCCACATTCATGTGCCTAGGGCAGACCTCTGGTGGTACTGTGGTGGGAGGGTTCTGCGACCGACCCTGCCCCGAAAATGGACGGGCACTTGTGCAATCGTTCAATTGGCCATCCCATTCACCCTGGTATTCGAAAAACAAGAGCAACCCCGTTCTAGTGGAAGAACTGAGAGAGCTTTGGAGACCTCGTTCGATGATAACATATATTTAGATGCCATAGGGGTCCCCAGGGGTGTTCCTGACGAATACAAGGCTAGGAACCAGATAGCGGCGGGTTTTGAGTCGTCACTGTTCTGGTGGGTGACCATCAATAAGAATGTGGATTGGATTAATTATATTTGCTACAATCAGCAGAGGTTCATTAATTATCCCCGGGATGCAGTGAAAGGAATAGCAGAACAACTGGACGCCACTAGTAGGATGGCGTGGGAAAATAGGTTGGCCTTAGACATGATGTTGGCAGAGAAGGGGGGTGTTTGTGTCATGATAGGCACTCAGTGCTGCACTTTCATCCCCAACAACACAGCCCCTGATGGGTTCATCACCCGCGCCCTGGATGGACTCACCACATTGGTGGACGAACTGGCCGAAAACTCGGGCATCGACTCTGGCCTCACGGACTGGTTGGAAGCTTGGTTCGGTAAATGGACGGGGGTGGTCGTTCCCTTTCTTGTCTCATGTATATTGGTGGCAGGGGTACTCACTGCCCTTGGGTGTTGCATTATTCCCTGTGTCCGGGGATTAACTCAATGACTGATCGAAACCGCCCTTACTAAGAGGGATGTTCCCTATGGGCAGTTTGAACGAATGAATCTCGAGATGGAACAACGTGAATCCCTCTTGGGCGGGGGTAGTATTAGAGACGGGCTGTTTGATGAACAAGCTCGGGAGTTATTAAATGCCCTGGAGAAGAAACTTACGGTTGAAAAATTACAGGCCGTAAGAAAAGACACGGGGGATTTTTAGGGGGTAGTGTAATTTTTAAACGTTTAGCTACCTTTTAGTCTTTTCTACCTTATAGTAAACACAAGCAGACACTCGAAACTGTTGCCGGACCTCCCCCACGTTTATATGAATGAAACAATTGTAACAGCTTTCCTGATAGTTGAGAGACCGCCCTTAACCACAGTTGTACAACATCATCCATATAAGGAAAGAACGGGGAGCTCGAACACTGATTGGCCAAGTGAATAACAAAACAATCGCAGGCACCAGAACCCAAATAAGGAAAACAGTGGGGAATCCTAGCACTCGTTGGTCAAGACAGCAGTAGTAGACCCAGTTCACATATACATGTATATAATGCGTGGAGATTACTATGCTTGTGTGTGTGTACCTTTGGGAACAACACCCGACTTTGCAAAGTTGAATGAAAAAGATTTGGACAGACTCCTCCGTGTCTTTGTTCCTGGGAAGGGAAATAAAAAGTGCCGTAGATGGGGCTGGACAGCCACTTATCTCGCACAAAGATATCACCACGACCTTTGTTAACCTCCCAAGTCTTCAAGTATTTCTCCACAGTAAAGACAGAGGAGAAATATTCATTGAGAATCTCACACATCTCCTATGGTTCTAGACATGCATGTCCACTTTGGACCTTGAGGGGTCATATTCGCATGCAGTTATTCATTTAATTTTAATATACTTAAAGAACCTCTTTGGATTCACCCTAATCTTCTCAGACAATGCTGCCGTGTGCGCCCTTTTCGCCCTTCTGATTTCCTTCTTCGGTAAACTCCTATATTCCCTGTACACCGCCAGGGATTCCCTTGATCCCAGCTGCATGGATCTCAGCCACGCCTCCTTTTCGCCGATCAGAGGCTCAATATCTCCTGACATCCAGGATTCTCTCTTCCTGCCAACCTTGCCTTTTAAGCTCACAGGAACATATAGACCTTGAACTCCAACCATTTCACTTTTCAAGGTCCCTTCGCCTGCAAACAAACTCCTCCAACCAACCCATACAAGCTCCTCTCTAATTCCATCAAAATTCGCTTTCCCCCAATTTAGAAATTGAACATGCGGGCCAGTTTTGTCTTTCTCCATAAGTGTTTTAAATCTATGGTCCCTGGTCCCAGCGTGCTCCCCCACTGTCACCTCAGTCACCTGTCCTGCCCTATTTCTTAGAGTAGGTCAAGTTTTACCCCTTCCCGAATGGCACCCTCTCCATACTGCTTGAGGAAACGTTTCTGAACACACTTAATAGATACACCCCATCTCAGACCTTAATTCTATGTAATTCTCAGTCAATGTTTGGAAAATTAAAATCTACAACTATGGCAATCCTATTGGCCCTGCAAGTCTCCCCAATCTCTCTATATATTTTAATTATTCTAATTCCCTTTTACTATTAGGGGGCCTATAGTACAACCCAAATAATATCATCAACCCTTTTTTATTTCTTAGCTTCCCCCACAAATCCTCACTGGATGTTCCATCAGTTATTTTTATCTCTGATTACTGCTGTGGTACTCGCCTTAATCAACAATGAAACCCCCACACCTCCTTCCACCATCTCTGTCTCGCATAAAGCACCTGTACGTTGGTACGTTAAACTGCCAGTCCTGTCCCTCCACTTAGCCATGTTTCTGTAATGGCTACAATATCCCAGTCCCACGCACCTATTCACGCACTGAGTTCATCGGCCTTACCTGTCAGCCATCTTACATTGAGACAGATGCAATTTGATCCAACAAGCATTCCTTGCTCCCTGTCGTGTTCCTGCCTAACCTATCTCTGCACTTTACTGTTTGCGATTACGGTATCTCCTTCCAGCCTCGCACTTGTATCCCTGCTGTTGAGGATCCCACGCCGTCCCCCACACCAGCCAATCTAGTTGAAACACTCCCTTGTAGCACTAGCAAACCTGCCAGCCAGGAGATTAGTCCCCTTCCAATTCAGGTAAAACCTGTCTTTTCTGAACACGTCACCTCTGACCCACAAAAGATCTGAGTGATCTAAAACTCTGAATCCCTACCTCCTGGACCAATTATTTAGTCACGTATTCCTCTGCCATGTCCGCCTGTTCTTACCCTCACTAGCACGGAACACTGGAAGTAATCCGGATATTACCACTGGCGTGGTTCTGTCTTTTACCCTTTTTCCTCGCTCTCTATAATCACTCTGCATGACCTCATCACTACTTCTACCTGTGTCATTTGTACCAATGTGCGCAATGACTTCTGGCTGCTCCCCCACCCTGGTGAGAACGTTCTGCAGCCGCTCTGAGACATCCTGGACCCTGGAACGTAGGAGGCTATACACCATCCTGGATTCCCATTTGCAGTCATAGAATCTCTTGTCTGATCCCCTCACATATCGAGTCTGAATAATTACTTCTGAAGTTATTCATCTCGCATCACCTTCTGACAATGGGATTTCTTCCTGAAACAGTTGGCTTTGGCTGAATTGCTTTGCTTCAGGCAGTGGGGAGATTCCAATGAATCATCATCAGGAATCCTTCATAAGTGGAAAAGACGACTAGGCTTTTTTTCACTCACACACAGTGCTGTGTTGAGCGGCAGGGAAACAGAAAAGGAGCAATAGGCTGTTCGTTCACAGATAGGCTACATTTTTCTATCTGTAAGTTAAATCAGTAACGTTATGAGGCCCCAAACGGGACCATGTGAGCTCTCCTTGAATATTGTCCGAACTATATGGCTCCATGACATTCTATACTCCAGGTCAGTGCATTATTGCCGTTGTCATACACAGAATCAATTCATTAACAATAAATGGCCCTACTTGTTTTGAAGATCTGTTAATATGTGCCTGCATAATGTAAACATAAGCGTTTGATGACTTCACAATATCTGTGTTAAGATGAATATGTTTTCTTCTTAAACAAATACAGAAATTGCTGCAAAAGCTCAGCCTGTCTCGCATCAGATATGAAGGGAAATCAGAGTTCAATTTTTCGGTGCAATGACTTTTTCTTTGAACCTGACTTGTTCTTAAATTATTTCCCCAATTTTATTCTCCCACATAAGAAGAAATATCCATCCGGTATTGACCAACTACACTCTTCTCAAGATGTTATACGGTCAATAAAACATCTCTGATTCTCAGGTCGAAAAGTTCCTTCTTCGGAACACAATGCCTTCATCCCAAGAATGAGTAAAGAGAAAAATCCTTGAAACGTTTCTAAAGCAATTTTGTTTTTATCAGTTAAGGCAATTATAACGACACATGATACATCAGATGTGATCTCAGCAATTCCCTGTACTGACGCAAAAATCATCGCTAAGATCAAACACAACACCCCTTACACGAAACAGAATAATTCCATTTACCTTCCAAATCACCAGCTGCCTCTTCAGAGTAATTTGATGTGATTCATGTACTAAGACACACAGATCCCTCTGTACCACTCTGTTCTGCATTCTTCTTGCATTTAAATAATTTTCTGCTGTTTTGTCTTTTCCCCAAAACAGAAAATTCCCATCACAGAAATGTACTTTTTTTCTGCTGAAGGTTTGCTCAAAACTGTCCTCTGTCTGTATGCCATTGCTTGATTCTCTGCCCCTCCCCCATCTGCATCCCAATGCAGATGATCCGCCCTCTCCCTGTCTGTATCCCATTGCAGAAGCGCATCCCTCCCCCTGTCTGTATCTCATTGCAGATGATCCGCCCTCTCCTGTCTCTATCCCATTGCAGACGCTCTGTCCTTCCCCGTCTGTGTCCCATTGCAGACGCTCTGCCTTCGCCCTGTCTGTATCCCATTGCAGACGTGCTGCCCTCCCCCTGTCTGTATCTCATTGCAGACGCTCTGTCTCCATTTGACATCTTATTGATTGACTATCCTGATGTATGAGCAAACTGAGCTCCATCCCCTTCATACAATTCATTGGTATGGATTATAATTTGTTGATGACCTCACACAGATCCCTGAAGAATTCCACTAGTTACAGCTTGCCAAACACAAAATGAGTAATGATCTCTTCTCTGTATTTCCTGATGCTGCCCAAGGCACCCCTGCTCCTGCGTAACAGCCTGGGATGGTTATATGGCGTCCTCCTGTGCTGTGTAATTTAATTAAAAGATTTGAATACTTCATTTATTCCTGTCTAACCCCATGGAGGTGCATTATGGCCTCCCCCTTCTGTATTGTCACGATGCTGACTGGCTGAATGGGATCTTTCTCTCCCTCTGTAACAGGCTTGGGGGTGAATTGACAAAACAATGGCTGAGGAAGGAACAGCAGTTGGCCATTCGTCCCCTCCAACTTGCTGCTCAGTTTAGAAACATCATGGCAGGTCTGATTGTAGCTGAATACCCCTTTCCTGTCAGTTCCCAATAAACATTGACCCTCCTGTCCATCAAAGGTCAATCAAGGACAGCCTTGAATATCCTCAATGACCCAGACTTCACTGTTCTCGGGTGATGAGAACACCACAGATCGCATAATCCAAAGGAGAAAGGAGCAACGTTATCTCAAATGGAAATGGGAGACGCCTTTTATATTTAAGCGTGTTAACCTCACAGCAAATCATCTACTCTTTTCAGAAACAAGGGCACAGCAAATAGGAACAAACATATACCATTCAGCCCCTCAAACGTATCCCACAGTCCCATTGACTGCTCAGTCAGGTATTTATCAAACTTAGCTTCTACTGCACACTTGGAAAATAATCCTGACACCTTAAGGCCTCAGAGCATAGGGAATTGGAATTAGGCCATTTGGCCCATCAAGTCTACTTTGCTTTTTGATCCTATCGGGTGTGTTTCTCAACACAACTTTCCCACCTTCTCACTTTAACTCTCGATCGTTGTTTTAATCTAACCTTTGTCTTAAAGACATAGTTGCGTCGGTGTCTCTGTATGTGTGCGCGATTGCGTGTGTGTTCTGTGTATATCTGTTCAATGGCAGGAGATAGGGTGGTGGTTATGGTTGGTTTTTGAATTGGAAGCCTGTGGGCAGCGATGATCCAGAGGCAAAATTGTTGAGTCCACTGTTGTTTGTCATTTATATAAATGATTTAGATGAGAGTTACAGAAGATATATTTCGAAAATTTGCGGATGACATCAAGTTTTGGTGAACAGTGCACAGGGTTTGTATAATGGTAAACAACTAAAGATTACAAAGAGACCTTCATTAATGAAATCAATAATTCCAAGAGATGTACAATAGGGAAACAGACCCTTCAACTCGTTCATGCCATCCGATTATTCAAAATTAATCCACTCCCATTTGCCATGATTTGGCCCATATCCCACTAATTATAAAGCCTTTTAAATGCTGTAATTGTTCCAGCCTCCACCAGTTTCTCTGGCACTTTATTCCATTGTATCACCACCCTCTGCCGGAAAAAAATGTTGTTCTTCATTGTCTTTCAAATATTTCTCTTCCCACCTTAAACCTCTGCCTTCTAATTTAGACTCTCCTGTCTTTGGGGGAAGGAACCTTGCTGAAAATGTTTTGTTGGAAAAGCACAGCCGGTCAGGCAGCATCCAAGGAACAGGAGAATCGACGTTTCGGGCATAAGCCCTTCTTCAGGAAGGAACTTTGACCACTCACCCTATCCAAGCCCTTCATAATTTTATAAACCTCTAGAAAGTGTAAATGTGACTCCAATCAAGACGGTTGGCTGTGCTTTCAGTCATCCTGGGTCTATAGTCTCAAATTCAGTAGTCGTACCTCTTAATTCTCCATCAATGCTCGATTCCAAAAAAGTTTAATCAACTTGTTCAGACATATTATGAAACAGCTCTGTGGGATTTGAAACTAGAATTTTCGGCGCAGTGATATGAAGACTACCATCATTCAGCATTAGCCCCTAAAGCTGCAACATGATGCTCCTGTGTGTTTGTTCATCAGCTTGTTGTAACATGCTGTGATACACCTCCATAGGACATGAATACACACCACCTTCTCCAGAGATAGGGGCACTACCAGACAGTCATGGACTGGAATCGAATTCAGAGTTCTGGCTCAGAAACTTGGGCACCACCCACTACACAAGGCCTAAACCATGCCCAGATATTGGGTCATATCTGAAATATATGGGTTTATTAAATTCTGGTTAACATTACCAAATTATACAGGGGACATTTCTCGTTGAAAAGAAGTACAAGTTATTAGCCTCAACTATATGATGTTGAGTGCATTTGCTGTGCCATTGAGATAAACTATGAACACCTTTAATTGCTTGTCTATGATTTCCAGTTTAAATGGCTGTCATCAGTAGTCTACTATATCAGGGAAAGAAGTCCTGCAAACACACTCTGCACTATGACGTTTCTCGAGTAGATATCAATACTGAACACCAGAGATGTGAACAGAGCACAATTCTGGGCCCAAAATACCGGTCACTATTTCAAATCTCTAACATGTGGCTTTCCTCTTCCTAAAATCATGAAGTCATACAAGATCACTATCCAGTTTCTCCTTACCCACTCTTCCCTCTGCCTGCGCAAGGCAAATCATCTGCCGACATTTCCGCCACTTCAAAACAGACCCCACAACCAGGGATATATTTCCCTCCCCCACCCCTTTCCGCCTTCGCAAAGACCGTTCCCTCAGTGACTACCTGGTCAGGTCCACGCCCACCTACAACCTACCTTCCCATCCTGGCACTTTCCCCTGCCACCGCAGGAACTGTAAAACCTGCGCCCACACCTCCTCTCTCACCTCTAACCAAGGCCCTAAAGGAGCCTTTCACATCCATCAAAGTTTTACTTACACATCCACTAATATCATTTATTGTATCCGTTGCTCCCGATGCACACCGCCCCGTGGCCCAACATTTCAACTCCCCCTCCCACTCTGCCGAGGACATGGAGGTCCTGGGCCTCCTTCACCACCGGTCCCTCACCACCAGATGCCTGGAGGAAGAACACCTCATCTTCCGCCTCAGAACACTTCATGCCCAGAGCATCAATGTGGACTTCAACAGTTTCCTCATTTCCCCTTCCCCCACCTCACCCTAATTCTAAACCTCCAGCTCAGTAACTGTCCCAATGACTTGTCCGGACTTGTTCTACCTGCCTATCTCCTTTTGCACCTATCCACTCCACCCTCTCCTCCTTGACCTATCACCTTCATCCCCTCCCCCACTCACCCATTGTACTCTATGCTACTTTCTCCCCACCCGCACCCTCCTCTCACTTATCTCTCCACACTTCAGGCTCACTGCCTTTATTCCTGATGGAGGGCTTTTGCCCGAATCGTCGATTTCGAAGCTCTTTGGATGCTACCTGAACTGCTGAGCTCTTCCAGCACCACTCATCCAGAATCTGGTTTCCAGCATCTGCAGTCATTGTTTTTTTACCTGTTTTAACCAAGTTCTGCGTCTTTGGAAAGTCAAGGCTTTTGTTTGTGGACCTACTGGAGAGGGGAGTGTCGTTTTATTCCGAAGGGTGAATGTAGAGGGGGTAGTGATATCACTCACGGGGCTGATGTGTGTCAGATGGAGTTTAACTTGGATATGTGCGAGGTATTGAATTTTGGTAAATCAAACAAGGGGAGCGCTTGTCCTATTAATGCTGGGCTTTAGTAGTTATGTAGAGAAGAGGGACCCGGGGCGCAGGTATAATTCTTTGAACTTTGTGCTGCAGGGTGTTTAATGTTACTTCATTGCTCAGACCTTTGAGATTCCATTTCACACAAATTATAACGAGCAAATGACTCATGACAAATTACTCACCAGTATGAGAGGAGGAACCAGACTGTTGTCAAACTCCATAATCCTTCTCGCCCTGCACAGATCTACATTTCCATATCTTCCCCACTCACAGATACTGTCCAATCCCATGCTGAGGTTATGCAGGACATTGATGAAGCCTCTTCTGTTGTACTGTGTGCAATTATAGTCGTTATGTTATAGGAGGGATTTTATTAAGCTGGAGAAAGTTGGGAAGACATTTACCAGGTTGTTACCATGAACACTTCATCGTCTGCCTCGGGAGCCTACAAACACAAGGCATGAACATTGAATTGACCAGTTTCCAAACCACCCTCACCCACCCAGAACCCAAATCCAACTCTCCGACTCAGGTCCGCCCCCTCGAGGGGACCTATCTGTCCATGTTCCTTCCCACCGACCGCTCCACACTCCCCATCGACCTATCACTATCACCACCCATCTTCGTCCACGTATTGCCTACCTTTCCAAGCCTCACCCCACCACCCATTTTCTATCAGCCCTCTTCCCCCTCCCCAGTCATGAAGAAGGGTCCTGACTGAAAAGTTGACTCTCTTGCTCCTCAGCTGTTAGTTGACCTGCCCTGCCTGTTCCCCCACCACACTTTATCTACACTGAATTCTCCAGCATCTGCAGTCCCCATTGTCTCTTAGGTACAATTCGCTGTTAACATAATGTCGTTGTCTGTTGTAAATGCACATAGTCTAAGGGACATTTTCTTCAAGATCATGGATGATAGAGGTTCTCTCAGTGTTTTATTAATATTGTAATGCCTGAGCAGCAGTTACAGGATGTATGCTTCAATTTATAAACAGGGAAGCATATTCATGTTCTGATAAATCTCCAGTATTACTCCCATATCCAAGGCAGATTGAATTGAGTCGACCAACCAGCCCCAACATTTGCTCCCTCAGCCACCCTCATATAGACCTATCAGAATGTATAAATATTAATCATTATTTTGAAGTTTAATAAGATAGTATTGAATTGAAATGGGGGTTAACTGGAACTATTAGTTCAGCGAATGTTATTGATGTCAGTCTCTGGGGATCCTAAATGTGTCATGGGAGAATTTGCCTCTTCTATTAATTAAGGATTCGGTTCAATGTGATATTCCATAATATGAGCAGGAGCTCACTGACAGCACTAACAGGGATCAGCTGCTCCAGAGAGAGGGGGAGGGGAGATTATAATCTGAGAACATTAGACTGGAATGTTCCAACAATAGATCAGAATCGGAGGACATTAGACTGGAATGTTCCAACAATGGATCAGAAACTGAGACATTTAGAGTGGAATGTACCAACAATGGACAGGAGTTTATCCTATGGTCTTTCCTGGATTTCCCAGCCTGGGATATCATTAGGTTGGTGGATCTATAATTTTCTGCTGGTTATTCAAGCTGGTTACTATCCCATCCTCGCTATAGTTGGTGTTCCTGGTAAGTCATTCTATCTGCTCATTAAGCCAGGTTAAACTGAATTGCTGCCCATATTATTTAAAATTTAGAAAGGTGGAAATCAACATTTTCACTTCTAATAAAATATTCCATTTCGCACAAATTATAACGAGCAAATTACTCATGACAAATTACTCACCTGTATGCGAGGAGGAACCAGCCTGTTGTCAAACTCCATAATCCTTCCAGCCCTGCACAGATCTACATTTCCATATCCTCCCGACTCACAGATACTGTCCAATCCCATCATCGTGTTATCCCAATCTCCTTCTCAGCCTCAGTGCATCTTCAGAATAAACCATCAATTGTGCCCTTGTTAAATCTGGACACACGTTACCAGTACCTTCTAACCATATGTTAATAACAGAATAATTGCTCTTGAGTATCTGGAACTTGTTCACTGCACAGAATCTGTCAGACAGACAGGCACTGCATGCTGCTTAAGACATTGCACATAATCTAGAGGCACAGAAGAATAATCTGTTGATATGTCATGAAGGAAATTAATGTAATTGAAATGAAGCTGTCATCATTTGTGAGAAAAAGCCCATTTGCTTACTTCATGTCCTTCAAAGAAATCAATAGGTTATCCTTCCCCAGTCAGGTCTGTGCAAACTCACAGCAATGTGTTTTACTCTTTACTGTCCTGTGGAACAGCTGAACCAGTCACTCAGTTCAAGATTGGTATAACATACTGTTCGGGCCAGGGCTGCTCACATCACGTGAGGGAAGAACAAAAATAAAGTTATCTCCCTTCCTCTGCCTGTTTTCCTTATTCCTACACTTCATTTCCATTCAGGGAGGTGACCATTCCCTATTTCAAGTGCGATCTTTCTAACTGAATCTCTCCCCAACAGCGATGTTCATCTCCACGGGCATCTCTGGTGCTGGCGTTACTGATGCTGACGTACAGATGTAAGGAATTTTTAAATTCCACATCAGTGGCCGTGCATAGAGAAGGAATGGGTTTTTATGTCAAATTAAGATACAGAGACCAGTACGTGAGGGAAAGGAATTATTGTGATCATCGCTGAGAGTGTTGATGAGGCAGAATTTGGGATACTGTGGATAGATTTTCTCTCTTTTAAAAAGAATAATCTCATTGCAACAGAGAGAGAGTATTAAGGGATTTCACCAGAGTAATCTCTGGCTGATGGTAAAAGAGGACTGAGTTAATGTTAATCTGTAGCACTATCAGAGAATAAGAGTCATTGCATTGAAACGTGATGGTGATGGACAATCACTCATTATGTTCTACACAGACACTGAGAAGCTGATAAATTCCATGGCTTGTTTTTTTTTATTTTAGTCAGGATGCATGATTCTGGATATTTAAATGCGTCTGAGGATAAAATCTTCAATCAAATCCGGCTTTGATATCCAGCTCAATCCCTCATACCTGAGCAGATCAGTTTACCCCTTTTGTTAACATTAATAGGTGATGGTGTCTGTGTGGAGAGTGTTTTATTCTCACAGAGGTTAGTCAATGTCAACAATTCTCAAGTCTAGAAAGTTAGGGGAGCGAGATCACTGCAAGTATTTAAAGAAGAGGTAGGTGGATTTTTGACCTGTCGGAGAGCTGAGAGGTTTGAAGAATTGGGCATTAAAAGGAGTTAATGCCAACAGTAGGTCAGACATGATCGCATACAATGGCGTAAGCATCCGAATTACCTACTCCTGTTTCTTATGTTCTCATATTCTGTCTTTGGAAAGTGAATGGTTGTAATTTTCCTGGAAGTGCTGTTATTGAATGTTGAGGACAGTGAGAGACATGTATTCTATGAGCCATCTCTGGGAGAGATATGGGCCAGATATTCACAGTGAATCTGGGTCTACAATATGACCGACAAATGAAACCCCAGTGGCAGAGAGAAGACTCTCTGTAAAGAGATGGGAGGCCTCTTTCGTAACCAGCCTGGATTTCCCATCACATTTTCCAACCCACATCAAACCACACAGTGTTGAGTGACTGAATGGTATCCTGTGTTACTGCGAACGAGGTATTTGGAGCAAGTGGTCTCTATCTGCTCCTGTACTGGTGATTGTAAGGACTGAATGGAACATAGGAAATAGGACTGAGGAGCAGGAGTGGGTCATTAGACACTTTGTCATTGCTCGATCAGACAGTAAGCTCATGGCTGATCTGATTGTGGTCTCCATAGCACTTTGCTGTCGGTCCACAATTTTCCTCCATTCACGTCTGTCAAATGTTGAATAAACTCAACTTTGAATAAATACTCGGAAACTGCACAAAGACAAAGTACACAATAAGCACAATTCTGGAAGGCAGCATGCATTTATCTATCAGTTTTGTTCCTATCCTATTAATTCTGCTGCAGTTTATCATTTTTGATTTGTTCATGGAATGTGCTGTTGTTGATAGGCCAACATTTATTATTACGCAGGAAGTGGTGATGTTGACCTGCCATCTTGGGATGAAACTTCTGGGGAAGAGAATTCCCATTTGAGGATTTTTGTTCCTGCAGCATAAACCATGGACAACAAGTGGAAGTGGTGTGTTTGGATTTTCAGATGTCTTTCTGTGAGAAATCACATAGTGAGTTCGTAAATGCAATTAACGTCAATAGTATTTGGAGGAATACATGTAATTGGAAAGTTAAAGTTAGGTTGGAGTTTGTTTAAGGGAATCTGAATATAAATGTAAAGACATCATGAAGCAGTAAAGACATCATGAAGTGTTGGTGAGAGAGTACCTCGAGTATTGTGTACAGCGTTGGTAACCCAATCTAAGAAAGAGTATACTGATCACAGAGGACGTGCAATGGACATTCTCCAGATTAATCTCTCAGATGACAAGATTTTCTGATTGGGAGACTTGTCTTGTGACCTCTCCAGTTTCAAAGAACAGTGAAATTTAAAAAATCTACGAAACATATGACAAGGTGGAAGTAAACATGATGTTTCTCTGGCTGTCTACTCTACATTTTAACAAATAGTGGCAGGATAAGGGACAGGTCATTTAAGAACGTAATAAGGAGGACATTCTTCACTCGGAGGGGACTGACCAACACAGGTGCATGGAAACCTGCTGGCAGGACAAGATGAGGGAGAATCCCCAGATATTCTACAGGTACCTCAAGTAGAACAGAATAACCAGTGAACAGGTAGGACCTATTAGTGACTTACCAAGTTGCATCCAAAATGAGCTTCGTGGTAGAAGGCTGTTTGTATGACTGGTGACTAATTTCCCTGATGTACCGCAGAGATCAGTGCTGTGTCCCTTATTATTTGTGGTATTCATAAGTGTTATGAATGTGAAGTGAGTTGGGGGGGGGGGGGGTGTGTGGTGTGATAAGCAAGTTTGTGTTTGACATAAAGATTGGTCAGGTGATTGGCAGTGAGGTGGGAGGTCTTATGTTACAGGAAGATATACATGGAATGGTCAGATGGGCAGGTCAATGGCGGTTGGAATGTAACCATGATAAATATGAGGTGATGCACTTTGGAAGAAGAAACCAGATAGGGGAGGACTCCATGAATGGCAGCACACTAGGAAGCTCAACGAGTGCTTCTCCACACATCCCTGAATGTGACTGAATATGATCATTGATTAGTTAAGCAGGACCATAGATAAAGCCTTTATTCATTGACCTAAAGATTGTAAGAGTTTTATATAGGACTTTGGTAAGGCCAAATTAAATACTGTGTGCAGCTCTGGGAGCCAGATTACAGGAAGGATGTGATTGTACTGGATGAGCTGCAGAGGAGAATCAACAGGATGTTCCCCGGGATGAAACATATCAGCTGTGGAGAGAGGCAGGATAAGCTCGAGTTATTTACTTTGGAGCAGAGAAAGTTGAGTGGGTAAGTAATTCAGGTTTAAGATTACAAGGGGCATGGACAGTGTGAACAGACAACAGCTGTTTTTTTCTAGTCAAGGTGTCAGCTTCCTTCCAGTCTGAAACCAGGGAATGGAGAATGGAAAATGGAGAAACACAGAAACATGACACAACAACTTCACTTTTGTCTTCACAGCAAACGACATAAACAAAGCCTTCCCAGCAATAGGAGAAAAGGATATGGATGATGAGAAAAGAATATGGAACGAAATTCGTAAATAAACTAATTTGGAGAAAATGTTGGAATGAAAATAATGGGCATACATATTGATGAAATGGGAAACATATTTGTGAAACTGTCTGGTAGATTAACTACTTAAAACAATAGAGGCACTGAACTTGGATTTTCAGCAAGAATTTTAATAGAGTCCCAAGCCTATTGTGCAAAGTAACAGCAGTTGGGATAGGGGATAATATATGGACATGGTGTTACAATGGGAGAGCTGACAGGAAACAGTGAGTAGGAATAAATGGATGGTTTTCAGTTTGGAAGGCTCGTGTGGCATCACAATGATTCGTGCTTGGCCCCCAGACATTCACAATACATCTCAAACACCTGGTTGAGGGAATCAAATGCAAAGTTTCCAAGTCTGCTGAGGGCAACTAGGATCTTGGAAAGTGAGGAGGATGTGAAAACAAAACTTCAAGGTGGTTAAGACAAATGGAGTGAAAGAGTAATTATGTGGCAGGTGAAGAGCAGTGTGGATAGATGTGATGTTGACTACTTGTTGAGAACAATAGAATGCCAGAGTAACATTTGAAAAGGGAGTGTTCGATCTATAAAGGGAACTACACTCGCTTTGTTTTGTTTTTGTTTGGACAGACCTCCGAGTTCCATGCAGAGTAGTGAGTTCTGAAGAAAGGATCCAATACTGGCAATGCATTGGCACACAGACCAGTGTACATAAACCCACCAAGTGGGGAGCTGCAACATTGTAAAGGATCTGGTATCTCCCTGTACACCAGTCACTGAAAGCAATATTTCAGGAACAGAAAGCAGTTAGGAAGATAAATGGTGTGATCACCTTCATAATAGGAGGATTTGAGTCCAGGAGGAAGGGTGCCTTACTTCAGATGGACAAGGCCTTGGTGAGACCCCACCTCGAACATTATGAAGTATTGTGTGGAGATTTGGTCTCCTTACCTAATAAACGACAAACCTGACATTGAGGGAGAGCAGTGAAAGATGACCAGACTGATGTCTGGGATGACAGATTTGTTGTGGGAGCAACGTTTGGGGCGACTGAGCCTGTATTCCATGGGGTTTAGGAAAGTGAATGGAGATCTCAGTGAAATATATAAAACACTGACAGGGCGAGACAGATTGGAAGCAGGGATGATAATTCCCCTGGCTGGGATGTCTAAGACAAGGGGCCACAGTATTCGGTACAGGCAGGTCACACTGTATTGAGACGAGAATAAAAGTGTGCACTCAGACACTGGTGAATCTGGGGAATTCTCTCTACGTAAGGCGGTGGAAGACCAGGCACTAAAGACTAATAAGGATTTCTGGACACTGAAGGGCTGGGGGAGAGAGCAGGAGTATGGTGTGGAAATAAAGGGTCAGCCATCATTATATTGAATTGGGTAGCAAACTCGACAGACCATAGGGATTATTGCAGTTCCACTTTATAGCTTCACAAGTTTAATCACATTAAGGTATGTGTACAGTGTGTGGGAAAAGTGCATTGAGGAGATGTTCAGACATGAACTAGAATGGGGGAGGCTTAATGTACTGTAAGGCTTATTCCACTCTCTATGTTTCTGTGCAGTCTGTGGGAAAGCTCTGTAGATGTTGTCACCAGTTCTCAGATGTTAGGAAGGAGGTCTTTGCAGGGTCGACAGGACTATGTTTCCATTTCCTTTTTCCGATACCGAGTCTGGGGCCTGGTGTTCGGTTCGGGTTTATCCTTCAAGACCTTGGAGCAGTTTGATACAATAGAGTGTCTTGCTTGGCCGTTTCAGGGACCATTCAAGAGTTTATCACATGGCTGTGTGTCTGGAGTCACGTTTAGGCCAGACCAGGAAAGCACGGGAGATTTGCTTCCTGAAAGTACATCGGGGAATCACATTGGTGCGTACAATCTACATTGACTTCATGGTCACTGTTACTGACAACAGATTTGAGATCTCGATACTTTATTAATAGTTTTTATCTTCCACCAACTGCCAGCGTTTTAGCCTGGTCTGTATTAGTAATCCAATGACATTTCCACAATAGCACCATCTCCACACGGGGATCTATCGGAAACCACACTGAGCTGGTTACCTCTGTGCTCCTTGACAGTTCTGTCAAAAAGAACTCCCATCAATTTGACTGTCGTGATAGGACTGATGGGGTGGTAATTTGTCAGATTGTAATTATTCCCCTTTTAGAAACTGGACATATCTGAGTAATTTTGCACACTGCCAGGGAGATGTCAGAATTGGAGCTGGAATGACACAGCTTCCCCAGGGACACGGCTTGTTGTGCAGCACAAGTCTTCAGTCTCATTACAGGAATGGGGTCAGGGCCCATTACCTTTGCCGTGTCTACTGTGTTCATCTGTTTCTTCCTGTCACGTGCAGCGAATCGAATTGTTTGAAGACTGGCATCTGTGATTCTGTGGGCATCATGATGAGGGTGAGGTGGATCATCGACTCAACATTCCTGGCTGAGGACGGTACAGATACTATTTCCTTGTTTTTTACACGAATATGCAGAGCTGATCCATTGGTAGGATATGGACAATTGTGGTGCCCTCTCCATCAGTTGGTTGTTTTATCGTCTATCACAACGTTTGGCTGGATGCGACAGAGCTTCGATCTGGGTCTGTTGACCTTGTGAGAATTTCTCCCTCTCGATCATATGATTTGGTTTAATTTGATTTGATAGGAGTCATTGTCGCATGTATCTAAGTAGAGTGAAGCTATTTGTTTATACACAGTTCTGGCAGATCGTAGTGAGAGTTGGAGCTGCCTTTTTTTTAGAGACATGGAGTGGCCGAAATTTAAAAGTCCACTTCAGCTGTCTGTTTCTGAAGAGCCACAAAATAGCCAGAATTTAAATTAGATTGCTTCAGCAAAAGTGAAAAAAAGACCTTTGAGAAGAGAATTATTCCAAACAAAAGAAAGGATAACCTGATTCCCAAGATTCTGAAACATGCTAATATTGTGATAAAGAATGATGATTTGTAACAGAACACAGACGAAATAATGAAATTGTAGCACAAACACTTTAAAGAATCATGACAAAAAGTAATTTATTCTGATCTCATTAAGGAGGTGTTCAGCCACAAAACCAGCTACTCAAATTATCTTTAAGAAGATAGCTGTGTCTTTGAAAATATTTGCAATCGCAATAAGTTGTAATTACAGATTTGGTAAATAATCATGGAGACAGATTTGAACATAATTATAAAACCTTAATGGGATGCCTGGCATGTCTTGTCTAGTTAGCTGAAAAACGGTTAACAGTGGAAATAATAATAATAATTCCTGTTTTGTAACAGAATCAACTTTTTAATGTAAAATGTGATCATGGAATTTGGAAAGAGATAGCCTCCTCAATGGAGAGTTGAATTCATGCAATCCTTCAAGATAAAAAATGTCGGGTATCACTAAAAAGAACACAGCCATTAACTTTGGATTGCAACATAGAAAGATCCTAAAGCCTGGAGATAACAACAATCGTAAAACATCCAAAACAAATAAGAACCTCGGGCTGTCCATGGGAGTGTCCATCATTAATCAGTTGTTTTACAAGATTGGTTCTGCAGAAGGGAAGTAGAGGGGAAACTGAAAACGTTGTGTATAATCATTGCAATGCAGAACGTATAAAATACTGTCTTTTTGCTGTAAAATCGTAGTGTATCATTGATCTCTCTGCTTTGCTGAGCTGAGGATTAAGGAAACGATTGTCTTCTCTGTCAAAACCAGATTGGAGGAAGATCCTTTGGTACTGTCCCTGCATTTACCGGTTTTTGCTTGAATTAAAGTCCACTCCGTGCCTGTGTCCTGTCTGCCTCCAGAGTCTTTGTCCCTAGCCAGGGAATCTCGATCCTACAGTAAGCAAGGACATACAGATCAGAACGGAAAGGCAAAATTTAGACTGAGGCATACAGGCTACAACACAAAGGGCATGCAATAGCCAAGATCAACGTGAGCAAGATCAGCATTATTTGAACTCAGAGAGTCCATTCCTTAGTTTAATAATGGGCTGGGAAGATGCTGTTCATGAGCCGCTGGTTTGTGTGTTCAAGATTCTGTATTGTCTGCATGATGGAAGAGATGGTAGGAGATCCAGGGTGCAATGGATCGTTGATAATGTTGTCAGCCCTTCTGCAGCAGCAAGTCAGGTAAATGTAGTCAATGGACGTGCGGTTGGCTTCCATAATGGCATGGGCCATGCACAAAACCTTCTGTCATTTCTCTTACAGAGCTGGGTAGGGCTATTGCCACGCTAGGTTATTATGCACACAGATAGTTTGCTGTCAGTGGTGCATTTGTAGACATTGGTGAGGGTCATTGTGGACATGTCAAATGTCCTGAGCTGCCAAAGAAAGAAGAGGCGTTGTTGTGCCATCTCGACTGTCACATCTACATGCGAAGTCGGTTATCGTCACTCCAAGCAACTTAATGCTTTCCACTCTTTCAACTTCAGTTCCATTGATGCAGATGGGGGCATGTGCTCCTCCTTTCTTTCTGAAGTCATTGATCAGTTGGTTAGTTCTGCCGACGTTGAAAGAGAGGTTAGTCTCAGTTCAGCACATCACGAAGCCGTGTATTTCCGTTCTGTATGTTGACATGCCATCATTGCAAATCTGTTCTACTATGATGGTGTCATCAGTGAACATGCAGATGGCATTCGTTCTGAATTTAGCAATACAGTCGTGGGTGTACAGGGAGTATAGTAGGGGGCTGAGGGCACATCCATTGGGATTTCCGTGTTGAATGTTATTGTGGAAGAGGCACAGTTACCTATCTTCTCTGATTGTGGACTGTGGGTCAGAAAGCTGAGGATCCGTTGCAGAGGGTGGAGCCGAGTCTGAGGTCACGGTGTTTTGTGATTGGTCTGAGGGGAATAATGGTTTTGAAGGTGGAGCTATAATCAATGAGCAGGAATCTGATGTAGGTGTCCTTGTTGTCCAGATGTTCTAGGGATATGATACCCACTATAGACCCACTCCACTGGTAGGAAAGTTGGAGGGGATCGAGGCAGGCTGGGAGACTTGAACTGATGTGGGCCATGACTAGCCTCTCGAAGCACTTCATGCCCCCCTCAGTCTCCTGTGCTGTAAAGAGAAATGTCCCAGCTTATCCAACCTCTGCCGATGACTCAGACTCTGAAGTCCTGGCAACAACCTTGTAAAGTTCCAGTTTAATAACATCCTTCCAAATAGCAAAGTGACCAAAACAGAAGACAATGTTGAACTTGGAACTATTTGGAACTGTAAGTTTTACTCTGCTGACAATTATTTTGCTGTTGTGATATTGTTTTATTATTTGTGTTATTCTGAAATCGTATTATTCATTAAATCCTCCGATGGAAATCCCCTCGGGTGAACGTCCTCCTGACTGCGTGAATTTGAATCAATTTATTTTGTTTGGACTGATATTTTGAGGCCGCGGCTTATCAGAAAACAGGAAGAGATGATGGATGATTGCGCAGTGTGTGTCCTTGACTGTACCAGCTTGTATCTCAAGGCACATAAAGCTTTTATTGTGGGCAAGAGTACCTCAGAATTGTTACATCACAGAAGGAAGCTATTCAGGACATTGTAGGTCCATGAACACAGAACATTACAGCACAGTACAGGCCCTTCGGGTCTCAATGTTGCACCGACCTGTGAAACCAATCTGAAGCCCACCTAACCTACACTATTACATTTTCATCCTTATGTTTATTCAGTACTCATTTAAATGGCCTTAAATTTGGTGAGTATACTATTGTTGGGCGGGCAGCATATTCCTTGCCCTTATTACTCTCTGAGTGAAAAAAATATTTCTGACATCTGTCTGAAATCTATCACCCCTCAATTTAAAACTACATCCCCTCATGCTAGCAATCATCATCCGAGGAAAAAGGTTTTCACTTTCCAAAATATCTAATCCTCTGATCATCTTGCATGTCTCTCAAGCTTTTTGTCTTTCATGAAAACTGCCTCAAGTCCCTCAACCATTCCTGTCAGGCCTTCCCGGCATTCCAGGCTACATTCTAGCAAATCTCCTCTTCAACTCTTCCAAGGCATCCACATCCTTCCTATAATGCGGTGACCAGAACTGTATACAATGCTCAAAACATGGCTGCACCAGGTTTTTTTGGGGGGAAGTATAACATCATGGAGAAAGAAGCCTCCTTCTTCCTCTTGACAAAAGAGTCACCTTCTTCAGTAAACCACAGCACCCTCACTCCACCACTTCCCCCTTTCTGTATGGAATATAGATTAGATTACTTACAGTGTGGAAACAGGCCCTTCCACCCAACAAGTCCACACTGCCCCGCCGAAGCGCAACCCACCCATACCCCTACATCTACCCATTACCTAACACTACGGGCAATTTAGCACGGCCAATTCAACTGACCTGTACATCTGTGGACTGTGGGAGGAAACCGGAGCACCCGGAGGAAACCCACGCAGACACGGGGAGAATGTGCAAACTCCACACAGTCAGTCGCCTGAGGCGGGAATTGAACCCGGGTCTCTGGCTCTGTGAGGCAGCAGTGCTAACCACTGTGCCACCGTGCCACCGTGTCGCCCACTTTCCTGACAGATATAAACTTATCAAGGACACACAGTAGCTGTTCCTTGAAAAAAACTCCACATTTGAATTGTGTCCATCCCCTGCAGTTTTCTTCCCCATCCTATGCATCCTAAAACCTTTCCGAATCGCATCATGATTGCCTTTGCCCCAGCTATAACACTTGCCCTGCGGTATACACCTGTCCCTTTCCATCGCTAAGGTAAACATAACTGAATTGTGGTCACTATCACCGAGGTGCTCACCTACCTCCAAATCTAATACCTGGTCTGGTTCATTACCCGGTACCAAATCCAATTTGGGCTCATCCCTTGTTGGCCTATCGACATAATGTGTCAGGAAACCATTCTGCACACATTGGACAAAAGCTGACCCATATAAAGTAATTGAGGTCTAGCGTTTCCAGTCAATATTTGGAAAGATAAAGTCTTCTGTTACGTTTGCTCCTATCCAGTATGATCTTTGTAATCCTTTCCTCTGCATCTCTGGAACTTTTCAGAGGTCTATAGAGAACTATCAACAGGTGATCTCTCCGTTTTTGTTTCTAACCTCTTCCCATACTACCTCAGTAGACGAGTCTTCATCAAACATCCTTTCTGCCGCCGTAATACTGCCTTTGATTAACAATGCCACCCTCCCCACTTTTAGTACCTTCCCTGTTCTTAATGAAGCATCTAAACCCCGGAACCTACAATAATCATTCCTGTCCCTGCTCTATCCATTTCTCCAAAATGGCTGCACACCAAGCTGTACAACTGCACAATTTGGAAACAGGGAGTGATTGGAAGCGTGTTAAACAAGGGTCAGTTGGATAGATCAGAAGACAACATGAGGGGAGATACAAAAAGTCAGAAACTTGAAATTTTATTTAGAAATTCTCACGGACTGCAAGGCCTTTGTCTGATGCCATACCCTGTGAGCACTGTGCTGTTACTGGCTGTGGTCCCAGATCATTTATCTTCAATAATATCACAGAGCTTAGTTGATGACAGTTATAAAGAGACGAAAAGGTTTATTATTTTACCGGGAGAAAGTGGATTAATTTTAATAGAACAGCAGCAAGAATTGAGAACCCCCCTCGATACTGAAATACTGTGCTAGTGAATCTCAGTGAGGGGGATCACTGATAGAGGGGGAATCAGCATCTCAGCTGTGGGTCAAATAATGATTGATAAAGTTTGCACACTACTTCCCAATTCCTCCGCCTCTGCCGGATCTGCTCCCAGGAGGACCAGTTCCACCACAGAACACACCAGATGGCCTCCTTCCTTAGAGACTGCAATTTCCCTTCCCACGTGGTTAAAGATGCCCTCCAACGCATCTCGTCCACATCCCGCACCTCCGCCCTCAGACCCCACCCCTCCAACCGTAACAAGGACAGAACGCCCCTTGCGCCCACCTTCCACCCTAGCAACCTTCGCATAAACCAAATCATCTGCTGACATTTCTGCCATCTCCAAACAGACCCCACCACCAGGGATATATATCCCTCCCCACCCCTTTCTGCCTTCCGCAAAGACCGTTCCCTCCGTGACTACCTGGTCAGGTCCACACCCCCCTACGACCCACCCTCCCATTCTGGCACTTTCCCCTGCCACCGCAGGAACTGTAACACCTGCGCCCACACCTCCTCCCTCACCTCTATCCAAGGCCCTAAAGGAGCCATCCACATCCATCAAAGTTTCACCTGCACATCCACTAATATAATTTATTGTATCCGTTGCTCCCGATTCGGTCTCCTCTACATTGGGGAGACTGGGCGCCTCCTAGCAGAGCGCTTTAGGGAACATCTCCGTGACACCCGCACCAATCAACCACACCGCCCCGTGGCCCGACATTTAAACTCCCCCTCCCACTCTGCCGAGGACATGGAAGTCCTGGCCTCCTTCACCGCCGCTCCCTCACCACCAGACGCCTGGAGGAAGAATGCCTCATCTTCCGCCTCGGAACACTTCAACCCCAAGGCATCAATGTGGACTTCAACAGTTTCCTCATTTCTCCTTCCCCCACCTCACGCTAGTTCTAAACTTACAGCTCAGTAATGGTCACCATGACTTGTCCGGACTTGTCCTACCTGCCTCTCTTCTTTTCCACCTATCAACTCCACCCTCTCCTCCTTGACCTATCACCTTCATCCCCTCTCCCACTCACCCATTGTACTCTATGCTACTTTCTCCCCACCCCCACCCTCCTCTAGCTTATCTCTCCACGCTTCAGGCTCACTGCCTTTATTCCTGATGAAGGGCTTTTGCCTGAAACGTCGATTTCGAAGCTACTTGGATCCTGCCTGAACTGCTGTGCTCTTCCAGCACCACAATCCAGAATCTGGTTTCCACCATATGCAGTCATTGTTTTTACCGACACCACTTCCATGGTTTTGTAATATCCATTTCAATTTATGTAGCTCAATATCTTGTGTGTATTTTAAATATCTTATCTCTATGTACTTTCCATAGTTTAGTATGGACAGAAAATCATTTTGTCCCTGTATTTTGTGTTCAATAAACAGATTTCAGTCCTCATTCCTCACTTTAGAAGTATCCTTGAATCTGTTATTCATATGAGTTATAAAGAGTAACATTCCAATACTGATGACTGGGGAATATTACTGCCCCTCCCTCCATTCTGAACTGCCATGTCCCCCAATTCTCTCTGTTTTCGGTCTCCTCCACAGTGCCACAATCACACTGTAATTAAAGTCCAATAAATGACACTTCGACACAGTTAATTAATATCGAATGCATCAATAGCACAGTCCTCATCGGCCCTCTCTGATCCTGGGATATCAAACTGAATTGCACATGTCACGTACAATTCTCTGTTAACATATCCATGCCATTTGTCTGTTTTAACCCCACGTTGTCTCAGGCATACACTCCCCTCAGATCATGCACTATAAAAATTGTCTTAATGTTTTATTGAAATTATAATGCTTGGTCAGTAGTTACAGAATGTATGTTTCCATTTATAAATAGAGAAGCATGTTTACATTCTGATCAACTTATGACATTACTCCCATGTACAAGGCAGATTGAATGGTTACACTCAGTTGATCTACCAGCCTCAACATTTTCTCCACCAGTCACCCTCACATACCCCATCCAGAATGCAAATAAAAAACATCATTGTGTTGAATTTTAATAAAATAGCATTGAATTAAAAGGCGTTGGTTGGAGCTATTTGTTCAGCGACTGTGATTGATGTCAGTCTCCGTGGATCCTAAATGTGTCACTGGAAGGTTTGCCTCTTCTATTAATTAGGGACTCAGTTCAATGTGTTATCCCATATTGTGGGCGGGAGTATCACCGACAGCACTTACAGGGATCAGCAGATCGAGAGACGGGGGAGGAGAGATCAGAAACTGAGAACAATAGATTGGAATGTTCCAATAATGGATTAGAATCTGAGAACATTAGCCTGGAATATTACAACAGAGAGGAGTTTATCCTGGGGTCTTTACTATCTTTCTCAACCTTGGATATCATTAGCCTCACGGATCGAAGATGTCCTTTGGATTATTCAAGGTGGTTAATATCCCATCCTCACTATAGTTGGTGTTCTTAGTAAGTCATTCCATCTGACCATTAAACCGAGTTGAACTGAATTCCTGTTCATATTTAAATTTTAGATTTTGGAAGTCGTCAGTTTCAGATCCAGTCAGAAATGCTATTCCTTGCAAATTATAACTGGCAAGTTACTATTCACAGCTTACCAACAATACCCGAGGAGAAAACAGACTCTTCATAAACTCAATGGTTTTTTATTTCCATTCAAATTTACATTTCTACATATTCTCCCCACTCACCTATCCTGCCCAAGACCACTATCAGGGTATTTCAGTCTCCTTCTCAGCCTCAGTGCAACTGCTGAATAATCTATCGTTTGTGCCTTTGTTAAGTCCAGATATAACCGATTCAACTCCCTTCTAACTATGCTTCCGTCACAAAGTATTTGCACTTGTTTTGGTTAATTTGTTCTCTCTCCACAGCGTCTGTCAGATGGGCAGACAGTACATGGTGGTCAAGTCATTGACTCATAATTGAGAGGGACAGAATAATGATCTTTTGGTGTCTCATGAAGGAAGTTGATGGAATGCAAATGAAATCATCACCACTTATTTTAAACAGAAGCCTATCTGTTTGCCTCATGTCCTTTAGAGAAGGCAATGGGTTATCCTTCCCTGGTCCGGTCTCTGTGGGACTGCAAACCCACATCAATGCAGGTTACTCTTTACTGTCCTGTTGAACAGCTGAAACAGCCACGCAGTTCAAGTTTGCCAGAACATGCTGACCTGAACAGGGCTGCACACATCCCGTCAGGGACGAACAAAAGGAAAGATAGCTCCCTTCCTCTGTCTGATTTCCATATTCCTGCAAGTCATTTTCATTCAGGTAGGTGACCATTCCCTGTTTCGAGTGAAGTCTTTCTGATTGAGTCTCCCTCCGAGAGTGATATTCATCTCCATCGGCACCTCTGGTGATGACTGATGCAAAATTCCACATCATTCGCAGTGTAGAGAGAAGGAATGGCTTTTTATACCACAGGAAAGAAGCTGAGACAGCTAAGTGAGGGAACAGAATTATTGTGATCAACCCTGAGAGTGTTGCTGAGATAGTATTTTGGGCATTGAGCACAGATTTTCTCTCCTTTATAAAGAGTAATCCTCTTGGCAGAAAGAGTGTAAAGGAGTTTCACCAGACTCATTGTTGGGATGATTGTACCATCGGGAGTGCATGAGGATTAATCTGTAGCGCTTGGAGAGAATAAGAGTTGATTGCATTGAAACTTAAGAGGATGGACAGTCACTCATTATATTCCAAACAGACAGTAATACGGTGATAAATTCCATGGCTTGCTTGTTACTTGGTATACGTGATTCTCGAAGGCTTAAAAGCCTCTGAGAATGTTAATCTCACTCCACGCAACTCCCCATTTCGATTGAGAGAGAGTGAGCCAGTTTTGACTAAACTTTACCCATATTAGTACAGTGCATTTGATGTGTGATCATGCATAGAACATCAAGTTTTTCACCATCCCGATAGAGCCACAATACCTTCATTCTAAAACAGTTAACTATTCCCACAAGCTTCTATCCCCCACGGAGAACATGGGTCTGTCTTCTTGGAGATGGAAGATGCCTCCTTGAGGCTTGGCACAAAACATTTAGCTTCCTTCCTCACTGGCAGCAAAACACGTTTAAGTATCATTTGTTCCAAAGGCAATGGAGCCACGAGGAACAATGTGACCAGTCTATGCGTGCAGTCTCTGCTCCATTTGTTTTCCTGGTTGGAGCATCAATGGCACCATCCTGTTCCTGTATAAGTGTCTTGAGGGATGAATGGTCTACGCCTGGTTCCATAGAACAGGTTTAGAGGTCTGATTGGGCTCTGCCTATTCCTGTTTAACAGCTCAAAGTGGTGACCAGACCCCTCCTCTTCTTATGGAACATACTGGAGAATTGAATGGGCTGCCCCTCTTCTTGTTCAGTCGTTTCGATGGACTGACTGGCCTTCACATATCCGTGTGTATCCAGCTTGAGATGTTGAATGAGCTCCGCTTTTAACTGTGGAAATGTACAGTGCCTGGCCTGCTGTTACATGAATGTTACCGACACTTTAACACACAAACCTGAATGTTGTTTGGGTCTTGCTGCACATGGACACAGAGAGCGGTCCAGGAGCTGAGATGGGACAAAATGTTCGGAATATTTTGTGATCTTCAGTGATCACCCCGCTTCTGATGGATGCAGGGCGCCGAGAGTTGGGGTACTTAGATGTTAACGAAGGAGCTGAAGATGTTTCTGCTGAGAAAGTTATCTGAGGAGATGTCTCGGGACTGAGAAGATTGTCGGCCACCGACTACAAACATCTTTCTTTGTGGTCTGAAAAACCCCGACCAGTGGGGAGGTTACACCCGATTCCTATTAAGCTCAAATATTTAGGTGGTCCCGATGACGTCCTCAGGGCAAACACTGCATTGATATCAAGGCCATTCACTCTTCACTGAGCCCCTGTGTTCACCTCTTGTTCATATCAATAGCTGACAGTGCACGTGTAGAGAGTGTTTTCCTCTCACAGAGGGTAATCAATGTCATGAATTATCTGGACTAGAGAGTTAGGGGAGCTACATCACTGAAAGTATTTAAAGCGGTGGTATATGGATTTTTGACCTGTCAGAGAGCTGAGGGGGGGGGGGGGGGGTGGGGGGGCGGGGGGGAGGAACTGGGCATTAAGGAGGAGTTAATGCTAACTGTAGATCAGCCATGATCGTATACAATGGCTTGATCGTCCGAATTATCTATTCCTGTTCCTTATGTTTTCATTTTCTGTAATTTCAAAGTAAATGGCTGTAATTTTCCTGGATGTTCTGTTGTTGAATGTTGTAATCAGAGAGAGCAAAGTATTTTTGAGTCATCTCTGAGTGAGGTATGGAGATTTTTCATAATGAATCCTGGTCTAGACCAAGACCAACAAATGAAGCACAAGTTGCAGAGAGGGGGCACTCTGTAAACAGACCAGAGCCGTCTTTCGAACCTAGCCTCGATTTCCAAATAACATTTTCCAATCCGTACCAATCTGTGTGTGACAGTTGTGAGGGATTAAATGAGATCCTGTGTTACTGTGGACCAGGTATTTGGAGCAAGTGGCCCCTATCTGCACCTTGCAAGAGCTGTGAGAGGCTGAATGCATCTTATTAACACGGGACAGTGGAGCAAGAGTTGGACATCAGACACTTTGTCACGGCTCTACCATGCACTATGATCTGATTAAGGTCTCAGCAGCACTTTTCTGTCAGTGTACCAATTCCTTACATTCAATTGTCTTTCAAATGTCTTACATAGACAATTTTGAACAAATGGAAATATCCAGGCATCACAATCTTCTGTGGAAGGGAATTCACACCTTAACAACCCTTTGGGAATCTCTCGTTCGTCTTCTGACCAATGTTGGAGGGTCACTCATGTCTTTTCCCACTCCTCTATTGGTGAAAGCAAAATTTAAATGTAACCAGTCGAGTGCTGTGTCCAATGATATAAGTATTGGACTGGGTAATTTTGTAGAAAAATCTGAGACACAGAAAGTTTAACTCTGAACAAATAGTTAAATGATACTGTCCCAAATGTTTTTCTGACATTGAAATTATTCTGTTCACACAAATGTTTGGGAATGTGGATTTCTTCCCCGAACAGTTGGATTTGGCTGAATTCCCTTTGCTTCGAGCTGTGCAGAGATTCCTATGAATCCTCACCAGGAGTCCTCCACGAGTGGTAAAGATGACTCAGGATTTTTCTGCTCTCACACCTTGTTTTCGGGCAGAACAAAGTCACAGAGAGAGAAACCAATTGGCTGCTGCTTCTGAGGCAGAAAATATTTTTCTCCGTCTCTGTGTGGAAAAATACAAGAATGTCAACTGAACACCAAACTGTACCATGTGCACTCTCCATGTATATTCTCTGGAATGGATGATAATAGACTGTATGCTGTATGCAGCATCATTGCTGTTGTTGTGCACACTGCTTTGCATTAGCAAATGAAAATAATGTGCCCGTTTTATGATTTGATGAGATACTTATATGCATCTGCGTAATTTATAAAAATGGGTTGATATCTTCTTAATATTTGTGTTAATACCAATGCATCTCATTCAAAAAATTATTAACTAGCTTTAGTCTTCTTAACAAGAGAAAATATGTATCCAGCTGAAAGACTTCTCTGAAAATCGTGCTTCAATAAGATTTCTCATCTAAGATCTAAACAGATAATCCCCGATAACAAAAGACCTTCATTTCAGGAATGAGTAAAGTGAAGCATCTTTGAACATCTTTGAAAGGAATTGTATCCGTTTTTTTAGTTTAGAGGATCAGAACTGCACCCAATGTATCTGATGTGGTCTCAGCAATGCCCTGTGCAGATACAGTGAAATATTCCTAATGAAACCCAATACCCGTTGCCACAAACAGCATCATTCCACTTACTTTCTAAATCACTTGCTGCATCTGCAGACAGACTTCATATGATTCATTTACCAAGAATATGAAAAACATCTGCATCACAGGGTTCTGCAATCTCTCTGCATTTAAATTGTTCCCGACTGCAATAGACAACTCACATTATATTATTTCTGCTGAGGGTACGCTCACTAACCTTCCCTGTCTACACCATAATGCAGATTCACTCCCTCCATTTGAAGATCTATTGAATGATCATTTTGGTGTACGAGGTAGTTCAGCTTTGATCCATTCCGTCCCTTCATCGAGATATTTTACATAGATTATTTATCATTGATGACCCTACAGTGATCGCTGAGTCAAAACTAGTTACAGTTTTGTTAAAAAGGTCATATATCACTACTATCTATTCCTGTTAGTGACAGCATCCCTGTTCCTGTGCAGCAGTTCAGACGGGTTGAATGGCCTCGTCCTGGGCTGTGTAATGTACTCAACGAGCTGAATTACTTCATCCTATATTCCTGTGTAATTCTTTGGAGGGGCAGAATGGTCTCCTCCCGTCTAATTGTAACGATCCAGTCAGGCTGAATGGGATAGTCCTCTACCCTGTAATCGCACTCAGTGGTGGATTGTGGGAACAACACATGGAGTAGGCACAGCAGTATATCTCTGTAACAGCATCGAGGGGTGGATTGAGGGAACAACACATTGGAAAGGTGCGGCAGTTGGCCATTTAGCGGCACCATTCAGAATACTCATGGCTGATCCGAGTCTGTCTGACCATCCGTCTCCTGTCTGTTCCCAATAAACTTTGACTCTCCTGTCCGGCAAAGATCAGTCAAGCTCAAACTAAAATACCTTAATTTACCGAGTCTTCACTGCTCCCTGAGGATGAGGACACCACAGACAGCACAACAGTAAAGGGAAAGGGACATCCTTCTTTCATTGTGGGACACATTTTTTAAAAAGTGTGTCAACCTCATATCAAATCACTGCCCCTTTTCAGATATAGTGGTACAATAACTAGGAATAGACATTAACCATTCTCCCCTCCAATCTTTTCCCACATTACCACTGACTCTTTCCAATCAAATATGCTGCTGCTGCTGTCTCAGGAAGAGAATACCTGAGAGCATAACACCACACGAGCATTACAAAAGGAGCAGAATTAGACCATTTGGCCTATCGAGTCTGATATACCTTAAAGTCATTTCTATAATGCTCCTCAACATCATTCTCTTACCTTCTCCGAGAATCCTTGATCTCCTTATAAATCAGAAACTAATTTATTTGTGTCTTAATGGCACTCATGTCTGTGTCTTAATGTATACTTAAGTGTGTGTTTGTCCATGTACTTGTTACTTTTGTATTTGTGTGACGATGTCTGTCTGTCTTTGTATCAGCCTGTGTGTATCTATCTGTATTTGTGTCCATTTGTGTGTGACTGTTTATGTCTTTGTGTGCTTCTCCGTGTGTGCATGCTTATCTCCTTGTATGTTTTATGTATGTTAGTTTATTGGGGTATTTACCAATAGTCTGTGTATTTCAATGCCTGCATGTCTGTGCAATGGGGTATCTGTTCTTCTACGAGTGAGAGAGATGAGGTTGGAACTGACAGTAGGTTTGAATTGAGAATTGCTCTTTACTAAACACTGCTCCTTATTCGGTTGGTGGGACGTGGATGTTTCCGAATCTCCACACAAGGCCTCCTGGTCCTCTCCAGCTCTCTCCAGGATCCTCCCACATATCAGGGTAGGGGTATGAGGGAACGGATATCTGGCACTCCATCACGCGGCCTGGCCCTTTCCGTCCTATTCCAGGCTGTTTCTCCTGGAATGGGAGAAAGGGAAGGAATGAGTGTGGGTGGAAGTGGATGGTCCTGCTGTTAGTGCTGGACTAGTTAAGGTGTGACATGGTGAGGTGGCCAGAGGGAGTCTGTCCATAGTGTTGTATCCCTGTAGTGCTCTTAGTGGGCGGGGTTATTGCATCAGGGACAGAAAATGTGGGGGAGGGAAGGTGCTGAATTCAACAGTGAGTGTGGTCATGCTTGAGCCTTTTTGGAGTGTGAGTCTTGGTCGAGGGTAGGTGCTATATGAGACATACAGTGAGTGTGAGGGAGCAGTGAGAATATACGGTGACACTTATCCTGACAGAGCGGAATGGATATTGATGCTTGTCCTGTATTGCTGGACCTGTCTTCAGATCATCTCAGCATCGAGGTGAGCCTCCCCGAATGTCTTATCCAAGTCTATCACTAATAACGACATAGGCTCTGTCCCTCAGATTCCACAGAATAAGTTTGGGTGGGTCTCACAAATAGCAAGGAGAAACAAACTTGTTGTGTTATATATTTGAACCAAAACTGTCACGCAAATATTTTGCATCATATGCTCTGGAAATCATATATGCAACTATACTCAAAGGGAAGCTATTACACACTGATATTATCGCTGGGCTCTTAACCCAGAGATCCAGGTAATGTTCTGGGGACATGGTTTCAAATCCTGCCATGGCAGAATGTGGAATTTGAATTCAATAAATATCTGGAATCAAGGGTTAATGATGATCAGGAATTCATTCCTGAATGTTGGAAAAACTCATCTGGTTCACTAGTACCCTTTAGGGAAGGAAACGGCTGTTCTTATCTGGTCTGGCCTGCAAGTCACTCCAGATCCAAGGCAACGCTGTTGACTCTTAACTGCGCTCTGGCATGGACAGTAAATGCTGGTTATCGAGCTAAGCCCTCATTCTGTGAATGAGTAACAAATACACGTGGGTTCTGCAGTAATAATGGATGGTGTCAAGTTGCATCGAAACTCAGTTAACTAAGTGACTGCTAATGTTGTGAAAAATAAATTCCTTTAGTGTATATCAGGTAGGTTGGAGAGTATGTTGTGAACCAAACTAGAGAGCAGATTATTTTGGATTTGGTGTTGTGTGATACTGATTAAGGATGATCAGCCATGATCATATTGAATGGTGGTGCAGGCTCGAAGGGCAGAATGGCCTACTCCTGCACCTATTGTCTATTGTCTATTGACTATTGTGTGGTCGGAAGCACTAATTACTAACCTTGCTCTGAAGCAGCTTTGGAGGAATAGTGACATTAATATGTTGTATTTTACACGGCGTCTGTATTCAATGTGGAATGTTTGAACATTCTGGTCAAACATCATGGAAGCCCAGAGGTTAGAGGGTCAAGTTCGCTCCAGTGAATTGGGAAAACACAATATAACATTCAGTAGGAGAACAATGGTTGTTAGACCCATAGAGTCTAACAGCACGGAGACAGGCCATTCGGCCCAAACTGGTCCATTCCGAACAAAATATCCATTCACACTAACCCCATTACCCTGCCATTTCCCTGTATCCTTCTAATCCTTTCCTACCTCTGTATTTGTCCAAATGTATTTTAAATTTTGTGAATGTACCCGCCTCAACTACTTCTGCTGTCAGCTCATCCCATATGCATACCACCCTGTGTGTAAAAGAAATTGCCCCTCAAGTTCCCTTTTACTCTTTCCCCGCTGACCTTAAATTGATGCCCTCTAGTCCGTGACTGTCCAATCCTGGGGAAAAAAGACTCTATCCATGCCTCCCGTGACCTTATACACTACTGTCAGATCCCCCTCAGCCCCATACATTCTAAAGTAAAAGCTCCTAGCTTGTTCAACCTCTCACTATAACTCAGACCATTGAGTCTTGGCAACATCCTTGTAAATTTCTTCTGCACTCTTTCCAGTTTAATACCATCCTTCCTCGAGCAAAGTGAACAAAACTGAACATGACGCTACAAGTATGGACTCGCCAACATCTTGTATAACTGCAACATAACTCCTTAATTTCGATACTCAGTGCTCTAACTGATGAAGGACAGTGAGTCAAAAGCCTTTTTTCAGTGCCTTGTCTACCTGGGACTCCACTTACAGAAAATCGTGCATCTGAATTCCCAAGGTCACTCTGTTCCACTGCACTCCTTAAAGCCCTGTCATTCGCCATGAAACTCCAGCTTTCTAAAATGCAAGAACTTACACTTCTCTGAATTAAACACAATTTGCCATTTCTCTGCCCAATTCTCCACCTGATCAAGGTACTGCTGTAATTTCTGAGATTTCTGATAACCTTCCTCACTGTCCACGATACCACGTATTGTAGTGTCACCTTGAAACTTACAAATTATACCTGTACATTCTCATCCAAATCATAGATAGGTGTAATATATGAATATATGGTGCCAGCACCGACCCATAAGGCATTCCACTCATCACAGGCCTCCAGTCCGACCAGCATCCTTCCACGATTACCCTCTTCTTCCTATCATCAAGCTAATTTTGGACCTAATTTGCCAACTCCCCCTCAATTACATGTGATCTAACCTTCCAGAGCAGCGTACCATGTGGAACCTTATTGAAGGCCTTACTGAAATCTATATATGCAACCATGCCCTTGCCAAAGTTACTGGTCACTTCATCAATGCAGTCTAACAAACTTGTGAGCCATAATCCTCCATTCTCAAGCCCCTGTCTTTCCAAATGCACGTATATCTTCTCCCTCAGAATATTGTTAAGTAACTTACCTGCTACATATTTTAGGTTTACTGGCCTATAGTTCCCCGGTTTTTATTTGTAGCACTTCTTGAATAACAGCACAGCATTCACTACCCTCCAGTCCTCCAGGACCTCACCAATTGATGACCGATGATGCAAAAGTACCAACCAGGGCCCCCGCTATTTCTTTCCTGTCCTCCTGCAGTGTTCCTGAATAGATATGTCCAACACCAGGAGATTGATAGAAATACTACAAAGTCTGAAAAATATGTCTATTTATTTCAGGTAAAACACCCAAGAGTGAGAAAGTGAGTTAACAATGATTATCATAATAAATTAAAGATTACACGAATCACAGGAAGTAACTTCAGAAGAATTCCAGACATTGTGGAATCCTGAGAATTCTCAGAAAATTAAGATCCAGAAAAGAAGGACCATGAAACGGGTAAAGAAATCAAAAAGGGAATATGCATGCAAACAAACAGGAACACAAAGACTGCATACATCTATGATATATATTTCAAAGGAAAGCGAAAAGCAAAGTCAAATGTGGAAATCTGCAATCAGGAGAGACGAGCTTATTATGGATAACAGGAAAGTGGCCAAGCAAATAACCAATTACTTTGCATCTGTCTTCATGGAGGAAGATCCAGAAAAACAACGTCATTATATAGGACTTGTGGATCGAAAGACATAAAGTCAATTTATATCAGTAACAAGGCTCTACTTGAACATGCAGCTGGTCAGTAGGACTTTAAACTTCTGAGTTGGGGGGAAGGGAAAGTGAAAGCAACAGGGAGTATGGAGGTAAATGGAAAGATAAGCAGCAGGATAGCATGTTTCCAGGCGGATTTAAAATTGAGGCAGACTGAGAATGCAGAAAAAAGCAAGGATAACTTAGGACATATGACTTACAACATCTCTAATAAGGAAGTTAGCATTAAGGCACTTTACCTGAATGCTCGTAGCATTCATAACAAAGCCGATGAATTAATGGCACAGATAATAGTGAATGATTATGATGTAGTAGGCATCACAGAGACTTGGTTACAGGGGGGTCAGGACTGGCAGTTAAACCTCCATGGTTTTTCGACTTATCGAAAAGACAGAGAGGTGGGCAGAGGGGGTGGAGTTGCCTTGTTAGTTAAGAACAAAATTAAATCTATGGTATTGAATGACATAGCGTCGGATGATGTGGAGTCTGTGTGGGTGGAATTGAGGAACCACAAAGGCAAAAAAACCATAATTGGAGTTGTGTACAGACCTCCTAACAGTGGTCAGGACCAGGGACGCAACATGTACCGGGAAATAGAGAAGGCATGTCAGAAAGGCAAGGTTACATTGATCATGGGTGACTTCAATATGCAGGTGGACTGGGTAAATAATGTTGCTAGTGGATCTAAAGAAAGGGAATTCATGGAATGCTTACAGGATGGCTTTTTGGAACAGCTAGTCATGGAGCCCACAAGAGATCAGGCTATTCTGGACCTAGTGCTTTGCAATGAACCAGACTCTATAAAAGATCTTAAAGTAAGGGAACCCTTAGGAAGTAGCGACCATAATATGGTAGAGTTCAGTCTGGAGTTTGAAAGGGAGAAGGCGAAATCTGATGTAATGGTGTTACAGTTGAATAAAGGTAATTATGAGGGCATGAGAGAGGAACTGACTAAAATAGACTGGAAGCAGAGGCTAACCGGGAAGACACTAGAGCAAAAATGGCAGGAGTTTGTAGGTATAATTGAGGACACTGTACAGAGGTTCATTCCCAAGAAAAGAAAGATTAACCGGGGAGGGATTAGACAACCTTGGCTGACAAAGGAAGTCAGGAAATGTATTAAAGAAAAAGAGAGATCCTATAAAGTGGCTAAGAACAGTGGGAAATCAGAAGATTGGGAAGGATACAAAAGCAAACAGAGGATAACAAAGAGTGTAATAAGAAATGAGAGGATCAAATATGAAGGTAGGCTAGCCAGTAATATTAGAAATAATAGTAAAAGTTTCTTTCAGTACATAAGAAACAAACGACAGGCAAAAGTAGACATTGGGCCACTTCAAACTGATGCAGGGAGCCTAGTGATGGGAGATAAGGAAATAGCAGGAGAACTTAACAAGTACTTTGCGTCAGTTTTCACAGTGGAAGACAGGAGTAATATCCCAAAAATTAAAGGGTGTCACGGGGCTGAGTTGAGTATGGTTGCCATTACGAAAGAGATAGTGCTAGAAAAGTTAAAAAGTCTTAAAATTGATAAATCTCCTGGCCCCGATGGGATACACCCTAGAGTTCTGAGAGAGGTTGCTTAGGAAATAGCAGAGGCATTGGTTGAGATCTTTCAAGAGTCACTGGAGTCAGGAAAGGTCCCGGACGATTGGAAGATGGCTGTAGTAACCCCCTTGTTCAAGAAAGGATCAAGGCAAAAGATGGAAAACTATAGGCCAATCAGCTTAACCTCGGTTGTTGGTAAAATTCTAGAATCCATCATTAAGGATGAGGTTTCTAAATTCTTGGAAGAGCAGAGTCTGATTAGAACAAGTCAACATGGATTTAGTAAAGGGAGGTCATGCCTGACAAACCTGTTGGAATTTTTTGAAGAGGTAACAAGTAGGTTAGACCAGGGGAACCCAGTGGATGTGGTCTATCTGGACTTTCAAAAGGCCTTTGATAAGGTGCCACACGGGAGACTGCTGAGCAAGGTGAGGGCCCATGGTGTTCGAGGTGAGCTGCTGGGATGGATTGAGGATTGGCTATCTAACAGAAGGCAGAGAGTTGGGATAAAAGGTTCTTTTTCAGAATGGCAGCCGGTGACGAGCGGTGTCCCGCAGGGTTCGGTGCTGGGGCCACAGCTGTTCGCATTATATATTAATGATTTGGATGAGGGAACCGGGGGCATTCTAGCGAAGTTTGCCGATGATACAAAGTTAGGTAGACAGGCAGGTAGTACTGAGGAAGTGGGGAGGCTACAGAAGGATCTAGACAGGTTGGGAGAGTGGTCCAGGAAATGGCTGATGGAATTTAACGTGAGCAAGTGCGAGGTCTTGCACTTTGGCAAAAAGAATATAGGAATGGACTACTTTCTAAATGGTGAGAAACTTAATAAAGCCAAAGCACAAAGGGATCTGGGAGTGCTAGTCGAGGATTCTCTAAAGGTAAACATGCAGGTTGAGTCTGTGATTAAGAAAGCGAATGCAATGTTGTCTCTTATCTCAAGAGGGTTGGAATATAAAAGCAGAGATGTACTACTAAGACTTTATAAAGCTCTGGTTAGGCCCCATTTGGAGTACTGTGTCCAGTTTTGGTCCCCACACCTCAGGAAGGACATACTGGCACTGGAACGTGTCCAGCGGAGATTCACACGGATGATCCCTGGAATGACAGGTCTAGCATATGAGGAACGGCTGAGGATACTGGGGTTGTATTCGTTGGAGTTTAGAAGATTAAGGGGAGATCTAATAGAGACGTACAAAATAATACATGGCTTTGAAAAGGTGGATGCTAAAAAATTGTTTCTGTTAGGCGAGGAGACTAGGACCCGTGGACACAGCCTTAGAATTAGAGGGGGTCATTTCAGAACGGAAATGCGGAGACATTTCTTCAGCCAGAGAGTGGTGGGCCTGTGGAATTCATTGCCACGGAGTGCAGTGGAAGCCGGGACGCTAAATGTCTTCAAGGCCGAGATTGATAGGTTCTTGTTGTCTAGAGGAATTAAGGGCTACGGGGAGAACGCTGGCAAGTGGAGCTGAAATGCGCATCAGCCATGATTGAATGGCGGAGTGGACTCGATGGGCCGAATGGCCTTACTTCCACTCCTATGTCTTATGGTCTTATGGTCTTATGGATTGAGCATTGCTAACCTTGACAAACTAGATGTACTTCATATCAAAATCTTCAGAAATAAACCACTAATTGAAGTATTAATTGCACTGTCGATGACTGTGTTATTACCCAGTGCATTCTGCATAGTCTGGATCCAAGCACTATAGATGAACGGTCGAGATCCAAGCATCTACAAAGGGAAGAAGAGATAGTGTGGAGAACTGTAGACCGATTAACTTGACATTTGTGGGGAAACTGTTGGAGTCTATTATATAGGATGTGATATTCGTTATTTAGAAATTAACAGCAACATTGGAGAGAATCAGTCTGTATTTCTGAAAGGGAAATCATACTTGACAAACTTTGGAATTGTTTGAAGTTGATTCTTGCAGCATCGATCATGGGGAACCATTACAACTGGCATATTTTAGATTATCAGAAGGCTTTCTGTAAGAACTCACACAATGAGTTCATAAATGCAATGAATGTGAAGGGTATTTGGAGGAATATATGCAAGTGGTAAGTTAAAGTTTGGATTGCATTGCTTTAAGGGAGTCAGAATATAGATGTAAAGACATGTTGAAGACATGTTAACAGCGTGTTGGTGAGTTCTGTACCTGGTATATTGAAGACAGTTTTGGTCACCAAATCTGAGAAAGAATATACTGACCACAGAGGAAGTTCAATGGACATTCTCCAGATTAATCCCTCAATTGGCGAGATTGCGTGATGAGGAAACTCGACCTGTGTTCTCTAGAGTTTCAAAGAATGAGAGATGGGTCACTGTGAAATGCATAAAATTCACAAAACATGTGACAAGTTGAAAATTAACAGGATGTTTCTCCGGCTGCCTAATCCACATTCAAGGAAAATAATGACAGGATAAAGGACAGACCATTTAAGACTGCAATAAGGAGGAAATTCTGCACGTGTAGGGGACTTACTAACACAGGGGCATGGAAACGTGCTGGCAGGACAAGATTAAAAGAATTCCCAATTATTCTACAATGTGTCCAGTGGAACAGAATAACCAGGGAACAGGTAGGTCTCATTAGTGACTTGCCAAATTGCATCAAAAGGAAGTTTAGTGGTAGGAGACACAAGGTGGTGGTTGACTCCTTGTGTGACTGGAGGCCAGTATCCAATGGTATACCACAGGGATCAGTGCTGTATCTCTTATCGTTTGTGATTCGGAGGTGCTGGTGTTGGACTGGGTGTACATTGCTGTAAATCTCATAACACCAGGTTAGAGTCCAACAGGTTTATTCTGTGGCACTACCTTTCTTAATGCTGCTTCTTCATCAAAGTGCACAATCACCTGATCAAGAAGTAGCGCTTTGAAAGCTAGTATCTCCGAATAAACCTGTTGGACTCTAATCTGATGTTGTGTGATTTTCAACTTTAATATTTGTGGTACTCATAAATGAAGTAACTGTGAATATGGACGAGGGGTGGGGAGTGTGATAAGTAAGGTTGTGTTTGATACACAGATTGGCCATTGGCTGGCAGTGAGGAGGAAGGCCTTAAGTTACGGGAAGATATAGATGGAATGGTCAGCTGGGGAGATCAATGGCAGATGGACTGTAACCATGATAAATATGAGGTGATACACTTTGGAAGAAGGAGAGGACTCAATGAATGGGAGCACACTAGGAAGGTCAGAGGGTGCTTCTCACACATCACTGAATGTGATGGACAGGTTTATACACAATTTGGGAAAGCATAGAGGACTGTAAACATAACCTTGATCCATTGAGGCTCAGATTATAAGAGCTATGCGGAACTTTGGTGACGCCAAGATGGAATACTGTGTGTAGTTCTGGGAACCATATTACAGGAAGGATGTGACTGCATGGAAGGGTTTGAAGAGGAGATTCACCAGGATGTTCCCTGGGATTGAGCATATCAGCTATAGAGAGAGGCTGGATAAACTTGAGTTGTTTAGTTTGGAAGAGAGGAGGCTGAGGGGGACGTATTGAAAAGCATAGGATTACGAGGAGCATGGACAGGGTGGATGGACAGCAGCTATTGCTTTTAGTCAAAGGGGTACACTATTAAAGTGAAGAGTTTGCGGTTTAGTGAGGATTTGAGGATTGCTTTTCAGCCAGTGTGTATTGGGGTCTGAAGTGCACTTCTTGAGAGGGGAGATGTCACGACAAACTCAAAATCATTCGAAAATACACGGTTGTGCACTTGAAGTGCCTTAAGATGCACGGCTAGGCGTATTGTGTCGGAAAGTGGGCCTTATGTCGACCATGCTGTATGTCTGATAGTACAGAGTCTTTGCTTCTGTGATTGTTTGGCTGTAGAAGGCCAATCAGTGAGTACCTTAAAATTGGAATTGATAGGTTTCTGAAGAATGTCTTAACAATGTTTATAAAAGAGAACTTATGATATCTTCTGAAAATATGTTAATGGCAAAATTAAAAGAAAGAAATGTGCAGCTTTCTTACAGTTTGATGTCAGATAATTGAGGACCAGGAAATGGTAGAACTATGGAACAAAAGATTCAGTCATGCCTTCACAGAGGAAAACAAAATAAAAAAGAAAACTTCCTGGCAATACTAGGGATCTTTGGTCTGGTGAGAAAAAGGGAATAGAATGAAATTAGCAACTAAAAAGTTTAGAGAAAGTATTGGAATGAAATTAATGGACATAGGCAAAGCCAACAGAGATTTATGAAATGGGAATCATATTTGAGAAAGTGGCTTTTAGCAACATTATGGAGAAGTTATCAATGTAATACGAGTGGAATCTCAGAAAGATTTTTGATAAAGCCCCAAGCCTATTGTGCAAATTCGAATCCTGACGGACTCGGTCTAACGGATGGTCATGGTTTAGAATGTGAGAGCTGGCAGGAAACAGTGCACAGGAATAAAACAACATTTTTTTTAAAATGGAAGGCTAGGAGGATATAGCAAGGATCGTGTCTTGGGCCCCAGCTATTCCCAACACACATTATGTATTTGGTTGACGGGCTCAAATGCAATATTCCCAATTCTGCTGACAGCACTAAACAATGTCAGCATGTGAGTTGGCGAGGAAGATGTAAAAATGCTACAAAGTGACTGAGACAAGTGAAATTACTTGGATAATATGTGGCAGATGAAGAGCAATTGGGAGAGATGTGATGTTGTGTACTTTGATGGGAACAATAGAATGGCAGCCTCTCATTTGAAAAGGGAATGGTTGAAAAATGTTGTTCTACAAAGGAACTTAAGCTGCATTTTCGTTTATTTCTGCACAGCCCTCTGAGTACATGCAGGACAGTGAGTCTGAAGCCAGAAGTCATTACTGGGAATGGCATTGACACGCTGACCAGTGTATATAGACCCAGCAAGTGGGGAGCTGTAACTTTGAAGGATGTCCTTGTACCAGTCACTAAAGCAATATTGCAGGAGCAGAAAGCAGGTAGACAGATAAATGATGTATTTCACCTTCATTTCAGGGGAATTGAGTGCAGGAGTAAGAGTATCCTCCTGCAGCTGTACAGGGCCTTGGTGAGACCCCATCACGAACATTGTACAGTATTGTGTGCAGTTTTGGTCTCCTTACCCAATAAAGGACAAACCTGACATTGAGGGAGAGCAGCGAAGGATGACCAGACCGATCTCTGGGATGACTGGCTTGTTGTGGGAGCAGAGTGTTGGGCGACTGGATCTGTATTCCATGGGATTTAGGAAAGTGAGTGGTGATCACAGTGAAATATATAAATCTCTGACAGGGTGCGACAGATTGGAAGCTGGCTTGGATGCCTCAGACAAGGGGCCACAGCATTAAGTACAGAGAGTCCACTTTGCATTGAGATGAGAATAAATGTCTTCACTCAGAGTCTGGCGAACCAGGAGTACTCTCTCCCAGCTTGGGCTGTGGAAACCTAGGCACTGAATATAAATAAGCATTTCTGGAAATTAAAAGGATAGGGAGAGAGCGGAGTATCGTGTGAAGATAGAAGATCAGCTATCAATCCAGGTTATTCTCCAATAAATCAGTAGCTGTGTTCCTGTACAACACCGTGTTGTGCAAAATCGTGCAATATTCATCATGGGGTCTATGGGAAAAAGAGGATAAGGGGGGAACCCCCAAAAATATTAGTAAAGCCAAAAAATTAATTTAGTCTAACACACATACTAGCACAGTCTAAATAAATCTTTAAGTTCCATATTGTAAGAAAACAGTGCTGTAAATGTAACACTTTCAAAACACAGGTCACTGACTACAGCAGTGTACCTTTCACCACACTCTTCACCAGAATGTGCATGGGGCTGACTGACCACGTGATTCCGGTGGGGAAACTCCAGTTCTCCTCAAGAATCTCCCCACAGTTTGAAATAAAGTTCTTTCTAAGTGGATACTACAACTCCCCGTCTCAGGCTCAGTTTCAAGGCTTCCAGAGCGGATTGCATTCATGTTTTAGCTGAACACATTGATTGTACATTTTGCAGACAGACGATCCTGAGGCTGGGCTTTGCTGTTCAGTTGGTTCCCGGCAAGGAATTGCGTCACAATGAAGGGGAGTTCACTTTATGGAAAAAGGTTCATGAATCACATTGCAACCAAATTGTATTTAATCAACACACATTAACTGAGAACTGCCTGTATATTGAATGGAGGAGTAAAATTGATGGGCTGAAGGGACTACAGCAGTTCTCACTTTATATTTCACAATGTTTAAACATATTAAGGGATATGAATATTGTATGGGTAAAACTGCATTAAGGAGATGTTCGACCATTAACTTGCACAGAGAAAGCTCGATGTGTTGTGTGACGTACTCATTTCCCGAAGTTCCTGTACAGTTTGTGGGAAAGCTCAGTAAGTGTTGTCACAAACCGTCAGACGTTAGGAAGGAGGTCTCTGCAGGGTCAACAGGACTATGTTTCCCGTTCCCTTTTCCGACACCAAAGTTGGAGCCAGGTGTTTTCTCCGGGTATATCCTTTAAGAGTTCGGAGCAGTTGATACAATTGAGTGCCTTGCTTGGCCGATTCAGGGACTATTGAAGAGTTTATCACATGTCTGTGCATCTGGAGTCACTTTTAGGCCAGACCAGGAAAGCACGGGAGATTCACTTCCTGAAAGTACATTGGGGAAGGAAATCGATGTTTACAATCAACATTGGACACACGATCACTATTACTGACACCAGATTTTCGATCTTGATGTGTTAATAATTGTTTTTATCTTCCACCAGCTGCCCAAGCATGAGCCTGGTCTGTATTAGTAATCCAATGACAATTCCACAACAGCACCATCTCCACATGGAGACCTATCTGAAACCACACTGAGCAGGTTATTTCAGTGCTACTTGACAGCTCTGTCATATAGAACTCCCACCAATTTGACTGTCGTGATGGGACTGATGGGGTGGTAATTGGTCAGATTGTAATTATTCCCCTCTTAGGAAACTGGACATAGCTGAGTAATTTTCCACATTGCCAGGGAGATGTCAGAGTTGGAGCTGGAATGAAACAGCTTCCCCAGTGACACGGCTTATTGTGCAGCACAAATCTTCAGTCCCATTGCAGGAATGAGTTCAGCGCCCATTTCCTTGGTTGTATCTACTGTGTTCAGCGGTTTCTTCATGTCACGTGCAGCGAATCGAAATGGTTGAAGACTGCCATCTGTGATTCTGTGGGCATCATGATATGCTAAGTTGGAACATCCACTCAACACGTCTGGCTGAGGATAGTGCAGACACCACATACTTGACTTTTACACTAATGTACAGGACTGTTCCATTATTTAGGATGGGGATATTTGTGGAGTCCTCTCCTCCAGTACGTTGTTTAATGGTCCATCGACATTTATGCATGGATTTGGCAGGATGACAGTGCTTCGATCTGATTTGTTACTCGTGGTATACTTTCTGCCTCTGTACGAGATGCTAGTTCTGCTGTTTCCAGAGTAACCAGCCAATTGCGGTAGCTTTAATGGGTTGTCATCAGGTAAAGGTACACATGGTACTGACCCTGGCATGTTCACCCACACTTGTCACTGAACTATAGATCGGCTTGAGGGTAACGGTGGACTGAGGGATTATCCTGAGGGAAAGGTTACAGATTGTCATTGAATACAATTCTGCTTCTGCTGTTGCTGCTGTGACCTACAGCATCAGATGATAACCCAGTTTAATCTGCAACATCTTCTATTCAATTCTACTGACTGTCCCCCATTTAACACCAAGACACTTTCACCCAACAGCCCTGTATTCAGTGACCTACTCTGGTTTCTGATGCGGTAACACTTCCATTTTCATATTCTCATTCTGCTGAAATTCTTCCCATAGTGTCACGCCTCCAATTTGTTACTTTAACTCAATCAATTTAAGGTACGAATCTAAATCTTTTCCTTTCAGTAATGCCATCTTCTGTATTTGAAGTGAATGTGTTTCCTTCTGTTTTTCTCCCTGACCATAATTCAGAGCACTGCAGTGTCAGTGATGCTAGCCTTATGCAGTTTCAGAGTCAAGGAACTTGTCACGATGTGTTATTGTTCAGTTCCTAGTATACGGTGCTCCATGTTCGACAGGATGTTTGGGCATCTTTGACATTCACCGTTGGAAATTGTTCAAAAACAGAAATTGTTGATGATGTTGCAGCATCTTCTGGAGTGGATGCAGATATAAACTTACAGGTCCATTGAACCTTCTACAAAGCTCTCTGTTTCTCCAGCAATTTTGGTATTTTTATTTCCAGTATCGATCGCTATTTTTTAATTGAAAATTTGTTCTGTGCCCCTATTCATTTCTGGACAAACTCAGCAGGTCTGTCAGCATTTGCAGAGACAGGGAAACAGAATTAGTGTTTCAAGTCTAGTGTGACACTTCTTCAGAAATGATTGGAAAATGTGCTTTAAATCCCGAGCCAGAGTTGGGGAATGGGTGACAGGGGAAAGAGGGTGTGGCAAAAGATAAAAGAAGATTCTGTGAAACGGGTTTAAATTAAGATGCGATGGGGAAAGGGGTTCTCTCTATTGAGTGCAAGATAAGGAAGACACAAGCACAGAAGATCATTGGGAGGCCAGGTGGGGGAATGTTGACTATATGGTATTATATAGATCTGGCCATAGTTACGTTTTCATTGTCGAGATCATCACCCCCGTTAGACAAATAAATTCAGGTGCGTGACTTGTTATTGGCACTAAATAAGCGTTTCATGCTGCCTCAGTATTGTAATATGGAGAAAAACAAATAATAGTATGAAGTTTTGGCTGTGTATTGTTTTACTGTCATGTTTAATATAATTTCAAATTTGCAGCACTTGTCTTTAAATGCTTGTTATTGAAGTTAGTATCAGATGGAGTGTAGAAGGTTGTGGGCTGACATTATAGAAGTTTATGAAATCATGAGAGGTATGGATCGGGTGAATAGCCAAGGGCGTTTCCACAGGAGGGGAGAGTTCAAACATAGGAGGCATAGGTTTAAGGTGAAAGGGGGAAGATTTAAAAGGGACGCAGTGGCAGTGTTTTTATACAGAGTGGTACGGGTATAGAATGAGCTTTCAGAGGAAGAGTGGTAGATGCCAATATAGCTATAACATTTAAAACTCATTTGGACAAACATACGAATGGGAAACATTTAGAGGCCTACGGGTCAAATGAAAGCAGATGGGGCTAGTTTTGTTTGGAAAACCTTGCCAGCATGAACATTAAGAAAAGATTCACGCAGTGTCAGTGAGGGTTTGTGAAAGGGAAATTATATTTTGCCCTGTAAGATCATGCAAAGATTTATGGAGATGCCTGGAAATATAACAAGCGGACTTGATAAAGGGGATCTGGTAGACAAGAGGCTTTTCAGAGATTTTCCGCAGGGTATTACAAAACAAAAGGTCTTACTCAAGCCGGAAGCTCGTAGGATGACGGATAATGTATTAACATGCGATGATGACTGGTTAACACATAGAAATCGGTGAGTCAGGATTAATGGATCTTTATGATAAAGGTGTATCTGCTGGATCACCACACATATCAGTCCGATGGCATCAGTTATTGCAATCTATACTGACAGCCTGAAGGAGGGAGCTCAGTGCAATATACATCGCGAGTTTATGGATGACACTGAGAATCAAAAGGCTGGCTGTTATTAAATGGAGAGGTAATCCAGAAAATGAGGAGTACAAAGTGATTGGAGTCTTCCTGAGTATGAAACATAACGTCAGCATGCTGATGCAGCAAGTAATGCGGTTGGATCATTAACTGGCTTCCAGAGATGAAAGGGTTGAGTTATTCAGAATCTCTATAATGGTGAGGTGATTATTCATTGGGGTTTAAATGAATGAAGAGAGATACTGCTGAAATATATAAGATACAGAGCGGGCTTGAGAACGTAGATGTTCAGAAGTTGCTCCCATTCCTGGGCAGAGTGCCGAACTCGAGGATAAAGATACCGAATAAGGAACATCGATTTCAATCTGAGATGCAAAGTGATGTCTTCTCTCAGAAGGTAGTGAATATCTGGAATTCCCTAACCCAGAGAAATGTGGAGGGATACAGGGGTCGGCAAGAAAGTGGAGTTGAGCCCTTGAGTGGATCAGCCATGTTCTTATTTTATGACACGGCAAGCTTGAGGGGGCGAATGACCTACTTCCGTTCCTATTTATTAATTTCACATGTTACGCTATTGGAAACTAACAGGTTATTTTCCTGGAAGTCGTGTTGCACAATGTTGCATTCAGGGACAGCAGATGATTTGTTTAGGTTAACCATAGGTGCGGTACGGGGGCTGTATACCCAGCGTATCTAGGTCTGTAACATGACCCACATCTGGAGCAGATGTTAGAGAGAGGGGAAACCTGGAAAGAGAGCTTGGGGGTGGGGGTCGGTTCCTGACCCAGCCTGGATTTTCCAAGTAGTTTTCCAAAAGTACTTTCCAAAACTACATCAGAACATGGGACTGAGGCACACGAGTGGACCATTCTGCCCATTGACACTACTCCACCAGTAAATAAGATTGTGGTTCATCTCATTGTGTTCCCAGCTGCACTTTGCTCCCGATGCACTATTATCCCTGATTCACCTGTTTGTGGAAAATCATTTTATATTATATCGAAGCCAGCCTCGATATAATATAAAGATTCAGCCATCCCAAACTTCCGGGAAAGAGAATTCCCACTGGAATAAATTCCCACTTGGTGAATTTCTCCAAATTCCTGCTCTGACTGAGGTTGGAGGGTGTCACTGTTTCATTTTTATAACACTTTTCCACTGCTCCGAACAAATTTAAAATGTAGTAAAAAATGTATTGCTGGAAAAGCGCAGCAGGTCAGGCAGCATCAAAGGAGCAGGAGAATCGACGTTTTGGGCATGAGCCCTTCTTCAGCAATGAGGAGGGTGAGCCAAGCAGGCTAAGATAAAAGTAGGGAGAAGGGACTTGGAGGAGGGGCGTTGGGAATACGATAGGTGGAAAGAGGTTGAAGTGAAGGTGATAGGCTGGAGAGGGATAGGGTGGAGAGGTCGGGAAGAAGATTGCAACTCAAGAAGGCGGTGCTGAGTCTGAGGGACTGAGAAAAGTTGGGGAGAGGGGAAATGAAGAAGCTGGAGGAATCTGCATTCATCCCTTGTGGTTGGAAAGTTCCTAGTTGGAAGATGAGGCGCTCTTCCTCCAGGTGTCGTGTTGCTACGGTCTTGCGATGGAGGACGCCAAAGACCTGCATGTCTTTGGCGGAGTGCGAGGGGGAATTAAAGTGTTCAGCAACGGGGCGGTTGGGTTGATTGGTGCGGGTGTCAAAGCGGTGTTCTCTGAAACGTTCTGCAAGTCGGCGGCCTGTCTCCCCAATGTATAGGAGGCCACATCGGATGCAGCGGATGCAGTAAATGATGAGTGTGGAGGTGCAGGTGAATTTCTGACGGATATGGAAGGATCCCTTGGGGCCTTTGAGGGAAGTGAGGGGAGAGGTATGGGCGCATGTTTTGCATTTCTTGCGGTTGCAGGGGAAGGTGCCAGGAGCGGAGGTTGGGTTGGTGGGGGGTGTGGATCTGACGAGGGAGTTGCGGAGGGACTGGTCGTTGCGGAACGATGATAGGAGTGGGGAAGGAAATATATCCTTGGTGGTGAGGTCCGTTTGGAGGTGGCGGAAATGATGAAGGATGATACGATGTATCTGGATGCTGGTGGGGTGGTAGGTGAGGACCAGTGGGGTTCTGTCCTTTTGGTGATTGGAGGGGTGGGGTTCACGGGCGGAGGAGCGGGAAGTGGAGGAGATGCGGTGGAGAGCATTGTCAACCATGTCTGAGGGGAAATAGCGGTCTTTGAAGAAGGAGGCCATCTGGGTTGTTCGGTATTGGAATTGGTCTCCCTGGGAGCAGATGAGGCGGAGACGAAGCAATTAGGAACATGCGATGGCGTTTTTGCAGGGGGCAGGGTGGGAAGAGGTGTAATCTAGGTATAATCTAGGTAGCTGTGGGAGTCGGTCCATTTATTTTAAATGTCCGTGTTGAGTCGGTCGTCTGAGATAGAAATTGAGAGGTCTAGGAAGGGGAGGGAGGGGTCTGAGATGGTCCAGGTAAATTTGAGGTCGGGGTGGAAGGTGTTAGTAAAGTGGATGAACTATTCTCCTAGTAAACTTTAAATGTAACCAGGTTGGTGATGTGGCCGATCATAAAATTCTCAGACTGCGTCAGGTTCAGTGACAGGAACAAGTCAGGCAGATTTCATTAGTCAGCCACAAATAACTAATAGAATTGATGGATGTGCATGGTGGATATCTGGTTAGCACTGCTACCTCCCATCATTAAGGAGCTGCTTTCAATATAAACTCAGAAGACGCTATGTGTGGAGTTTGAGCATTCTCTCTGCAGTTTTCTGTGTGGGTTTCCTCCCAATGCTCCAATTTCCTCCAACAGTCCAAAGATCCGCAGCTTAGAGTGGATTGGCTTTGCTAAATTGCCCATCATGCCCAGGGATGTGTAGGTCAGGTAGGTTAGTCATGGGAAATGCAGGGTTACTTGGATAGGGTAGGGGGGCAGGTCCAGTGGATGCTGTTTGGCGGGTCAGTGTGGAGTTGATGGATGGGATGTCTTACTTACACACTGTAGAGATTCTGTGAAAATGACAAGAAATTTAGTCTATACCCAGTGGGTTTCTATCTGATCCACTCTCATACAGGTCTTGTATGTTTCAATAAGATCATCTCTCTTTCCAAGGGTGACTTGTTAAATTCTTCATAATATAAGGTACTCATTCCTGGAAAGCATCAAGTGAAACATCGCCGAACTGCTTCTAACGTAATTATATTCTTTCTCAGAGAAGGAGACAAAGAAAAAATAATCTCACACTCAGATCTTGAGTTTTTTTTCTCAGTGTTGTGGTTCTTTGTAACTCTCTTCCCCACAGAGCATTGGAGGCAGAGATATTGAATAAGTTTGAGGAACAGACAGAAGGTTCATAAATAACAACGGTGTCGAGGATTATCAGGGATTGGCAGTATTATGCGGTATGGGGGTAAATGTAGACAGTGGTACCAAATGACACTGCTCCAGAACATCCAGGAATATAATTCAAAACGAAATGGTAATATCGATAAAATGTTAAGGGGGAAGCCCAGATGGTGGCGATCTGGAAGGTCTGTTTTAATGGAGTCTGCATCAGAGCACAGGCAAAGTGGTTCTCTAACCCACCCCATCCCAGCCAGTTACTTAACATTCAACACTAAAAAGAGCGATAGAATCTTTACTAATCCCGTTTCGTCAAGTGGAAATGACAAAACATGGGAAAGGATCGATCAAGTCACAACATGCAGTGCACCCGTCAGAAGCATCGAGCAGGCCTGAGGCTGTAGCTGCAACCCACTCTGCTCGTTCCATAGACCCAGTTACTCACCAGGCCTTGGTCACTGAGTTCACCAACTTAAGTGAAATGATTGAAGGCATGACTGAACAGAAGTCCAGCTGTGGCTAGAACCGCATCTCAGACGTGCTCCAAAAACATGAGCAGCAACTAGACAGCCTTGGAAACATAACATACAATGTCAAGTGCCGAACTGCATTGACAGAGACTGCGATCAATTCCTCTCGGGAGAGGATCCTCTCCCTTGAAATACAGGTCCATACCTTAACTGAACAAGATGACCACCTCGAGAACAGGGACAGGACGAAGAATGTTCGCATCGTCGATCTGCTGGGCCAGACGCCAGGTGGTCAGCTTTGATCTGGCTGCTGTGATTCCTTCACTTCGAAGCTGAAGTTCATTGGGTTACGGCACGGTGGTAAGACTCAGACCAACGTCTTTGCCCTGTCCTTGTGCGGTTACATAGTCACAGGGATAAACAAAGACTGATGGAAGCTCAGTGTGGTTTCCGATGGCTTTAATTCACGAGAGCTCTAGGATTATATTCTTTTATGACTTTTCAGCATCGGTGATTCAGGAAAGAAAATCTTTTGATGATATCAAGAGAAGAGTAAGGGAACTCGGGATTCAGTGTTCCTTATGCTCTGTATTGCTTTGAATGGGTCAATGAACTCGTCTGATTCTCCAGAGAAAGCGAAAACTTTGTGGATATTTTAAAGAAAGCTGGATGTTTAGATAATCATGTTTCTCCCTTAAAGAAATTTTGTTGGATTTTTCTGGTATTAACCATTGTTAGATTATAGTCGGGGATGGGTAGAGTGCACACTTTTAACTTCTTCATTAGTATTACTACTTGTTTTCTCTTTCTTTGCTTGTGTCAGAGGTGTGGCTCAAGCTGGAGGGAGTTACAAAAGTAGTTGTGATGGCAAACTGCTAACCTCAGGACAGTTGAAGCCTGGTTTTTGTTATTAATTGCCCTGAATGCCATATTGGTAGGGGGGAGAAGATAAAGTTTTGTGATATGTAAGCGCCCCCAATGGGCGGGGTAAATTTCCACATAAAGTGTCATTGGCACTTGGGATTTTGTTTTGTTCATTGTTTTTTATATGTGTTTAGCTTTGGAAAGTTTTGCGAGCTTGTTAGTTGTAGTAGTAATAGTTTGTATCGTTTTTAGGGTCTCTGAGTGTTTTATCATTAATGCTCAGCGATGTGTAATTCGATGTGAAACTCTCTCGAATTCAAATGTTGCTGCAATGTGCTATGGATTATTATGTGGTTAAATGGTGCACCTGAAACATTAAGGGCAGTGATCTGCCAGTCAAGAGGAAAAATGTAATTTCTCGTCTTAAAATCAAAGAGGGTGGATGTTGCCTATTGTAGGAGATGCACAGTGATGACAAGGAACATTTGATGTTACAGCAGGGCGGCTTTGATCGGGTTTATTTCGCGTCTTTTAATACTACGAGTCGGGGAAAAGTCAGAATGGATAGTAAGAATCTTCCATTTAAATCACTAGATTGTATTAAACACTCATGGAAGGATCATAATCCTCAAAGCCTTGAACTATGGGAATTAATACAGTGTTTTGAATTGCCACCCAGTGCACCCGCTTAAAATCCTGGTCGATGCATTTCCCAAATTAAGTTATCTTGCATCGTGGCACATTATTGTAGAGGATATTTCAACTGTCTTATGCACCCCACGGTGGACAGAATGTCCAAAGGTCCCCAATACCCCCGTTATAATGTACGTAATTAGTGGATTTGTGGGCAGAATCAGAGCTGGTGGATGTCTGGAGGCAGTTCTACCTCACAAGTAGAGATTTTATTTTCTTCTTGAACCCGCATAAATAGCACACAAGGGTTGATCTCTTCCCCATCCCTGGAACAATCTTAGGTTCGCTGGCATCCTGCACAATTGGGAATATTACCCCAACATACTTGCCCCAGAAATGGGATAGAAGTCACATAAGATTATGTTGTTTGTAGATGAAGGTCTTATATTTTTGTCAAATCCCGCAATTTCGGCAGCTCACGTGATGCAATGCATTAATTCGCTCGTCACCTTTTTGGGCTTTAAGATTAATTTTACAAAGTTGGAGGCCATGCCTATGGGAGGCCTTAGGGAAATACCAGATTTTGATGGTAAATCCTGTTTTCCTTTTAAATGGACGGGGGTGCGTGGGGGGAGGGAGGTTTCTCTATTTCAGTATATTCATTACATCCGTTTTTGATCATTTATTTAACAGGAACTATGTCTATTTGTTTGAAAAATTAAACAAGACCTTCAAAGAAGGGAGGCACCTCCAATATCCTGGCTAGGTCGGATAGCTGTTCTTAAAATGAATGTTCTTCCTCATTTACTGTAACCCGTGTGAAAGCTTCCTTTAATGTTTCCCAGACAGACATTTAGGAAATTTTATGGCTGGTTAACTCTTTCATTTGGCACCATAAGCGACTCTCTATCAAGCGAACCAAATTTTAACTACCCTTCATAGTGGGGAGTAGATCTCCCAGATTAAGAGCTATGAATTCAGGTCTTTTTTATCCTATGTTAGTGCCTGGGCCGTTGAGGACTCGGCGTCAATAGGATTAGATATTGAACCCTCTCAGACAAAGTGAACCCTTACTGGTCTGCTGGTCTTAGACAAAATGAGAATATTTATGGTGTATTGTAATAACCCAATAATTATCAATACTGTTAAAGCATGAATGACAATGCGTCAGATTGAGGGCAATACAGTCAAAACCATGTTTCTTACCCCTATAATTGGTATGCCGGGTTGTCATACTGGGATAATGGATTCCAGGTTTAAACTGTGGGCAGCAAGGGGTGTGTCTTAGTTGAGTGATTTAGAATTAGTAGAATCCTTACAGTGTGGATAAAAGCCCTTGGGCCCAGCAAGGGTAAAAACATTCTCTGCTCGAAATTGTATTTTATAACAAGACGGGTTTAGAAGTTGTTTTTGGTTTAATATCATTATGGTGAGTCAACTGAAATAACCAGAGTTACACAGTGTGATTGGATATCTATAACCATACAATAAAAGTATATTTTTGTTTGGTTTGTGTAAAGCATGCTGACTGTTGCATGAAAGTATACAGTTGATGGAATATACTGTTAGGAGAGTGTGTTCCATCGGAAATGCCCTCAAACAGGCGCTTGAAAAAAATTGGGGTAAAAGTGCCTGAGTGCCGTCTGGACAGTGACAGGAACGCAGAGGGTTGAATGACTGAAAACTCCTGTATCTGAGAAAAGCACCAGATCAGCTGGGAACTTATTAAATGCTAGAGCACATTTGAAGGGCTGAATGGCCTCAACATGGTTTGAAATATGTGTGATTTGGAAAACGTGCATCTCTACTCCTTCCTCTTTTGTGGTTACACACTGGGGCACTGCTAATTTTCCTGAAACTGGGCATTATTTGGAACACTATCTGGAACATTCCATATTCGGTGTTCTCCAGAATATCCTCTAACTGTGTGAGGGGTATTGCAAAGGCGAGAGAGAGAGAGAGCGAAGCTGTTGCATTCGGCAGTGAGAGTGGTGGAGAATGAGCCTTGGTCGTGCTATTACAGATATACAGTGAGAGTGAGGGAGTAGAGAGACCAATTACCCTGACAGAGCGGGGAAGGTTATTGACGCTTGTCCTGTTTTGCTGGACATTTCTTCAGGCCGCAGATGCTGCACTGAATTTGGTGGTGAGCACAGACCATGCTCGGTGGGTCTGGTGGTATGGCCCCCTCTGGGAAGGCAATGGCCCCGCTCTGCACTAGCCCATCCACTATGCACACCATGCACCGTCAACAAACGATCTACCATGATCGGGGTAAACTGTACAGGGCAGCTCCAAACTGAGAAAGCTCAGCCGTGTGCCCCTTGGCCTGTTAAAGATGGCACCAGTGAAAGGGAACCCGGAATATCTAGGGAAATACTAGCGACTGTGAGTACCTCCAATCATGATGGGTGGGAGAATCGGGCTGGCCTTCAATGAGAGGTGGGTTGGGTGGGTATTATTTAATGAGGTGAGTTCGATAGGACAGCACCAGGAAACTAGCTCAGCTTCGTACAGACAATCCCTCTGTCACACTCAATGAAAATGACACTGAGACAAATTACTGTTTTATAGAGTTCAATGAGCCGAACACTCTGCTGTCCTCACTCCCAGTTACAAAGTTGCAGAACAAATGCTCATTCAAAACTCCCCATCGCCTGAACTCACAGCATTATTCCATTCACTCATAATTCTTCATAATACTGACCCGTGTTGCATGATACTATCGAAATGTCTTCATATCAGCATTCTGAAACCTGTGAACATATCTTTCCATGACATTTTTTCTCAGTCTGTCCCTCTCTGTCTCTATCCTGAAACACACATATTTACAGTCATACGTTTCTGCTGCATGGAAACAGGCCCTTCGGCCCAGCTGGTAGATGCCGACCAAATTCTGCATCCACACTCACCCCAATTCCCTGCCCTTGCTCATTTCCTGTCCATGTATTTATCCAAATACCTTTTTAATGTTGTTATTGTACCCACCTCAACCACTTCCACTGGCAGCTCAGTCCAAAGGCAAAACACAGTCTGTGTAAAAACGTTGACCCTCAGGTTCCTTTTTATTTTTGTGCTCTCCAAACATTAACAGATGTCCTCTAGTCCTTGGTTTCCCAACCTTGCAAAAAAAATTGAAATATTCACCCTATGCATGGTTCTCATGATTTGATAAGAGGTACACTTCTATATCATCCCCCTCAGTTTTCTATGCTGTAAAGAAATATGTTCTAACCTGTCCAACTTCTCCCTATAACACAGACCCTTTAGCCCAGGAAACATCTTTGTAAATTTCTTGTACATTCTTTCTCGTCCAATAATATCCTTTCTAGGGCAAGGTGAACAAAACTGAGCACAATACTCCAACTGCAGCCTTACCAACATCCTGTACAACGGCAACAGAACGTGCCAACTTCTATACTCAATGCCCTGATGTAGGACAGTGTGCCAACAGCCTTCTTCACTGTCCTGTATATCTGCGACTCAAATTCAGACAACCATGCACCTGATATCGAACATCCTTTTGTTCCACTACACTCCTGAAGGCCCAATCATTCACCATTAAACTCCCACCTGAATTTGACTTTCCAAAATGAAAGATGTAGCATTTATCTATATTAAACTCCATTTGCTTTTTCTCAGCCCACTTCCCCAGCTGATCGAGGTAGTGCTGCAATTTCTGATAATATTCCTCACTGTAAACAATACCTCCTATTTTAGTGCCATCTGCAAACTTACTAACCTGCATTGTGCACTCTCGTCTAAATCATTGATCTAGATAACACACAGCAATGGAGACATTACCGACCCCTGAGGCACTCCACTAGTCGCAGGCCTCCAGTCCGACAAGCAAACCTCCACCATAGCCATTTGCTTTATAATGTCAAACCAATTGCGTCGCCAAATTGCCAGCTTACCTTAGAGTCTGTGCGATCTAACCTTCTAGAGCGGCCTTTCATGTGAAATCTTACTAAAGGCCTTACTGAAATCCATATATATTATGTTGACCGCCCTGCCCTCGACAACCTTCCTAATCACTTCCTTAAAAAACCCTAATAAAATTTGTAAGGCATGATCTGCCACGCACAAAGCTATGCTGACTGCTTCAAGTCAAACTCTGTCTTTCCAAATGCATGCATATCTTGTATCTCAGAACCTTCTCAAGTAGTTTACCGCAAACAGATGTGAAGCTTACTGGTCTGTATTTCCCAGGCATTTATTTGCAGCCCTTCTTGAAGAAGGGCACTATATATTTGTTACCGCCCAGTCTTCCAGGACCTTGGCCCCTGTCTTCTCTCACCTCTTGCAGTGCTCTTGGATATATCTGGTCAGGACCAAGAGATTTATCTGACTTTGTGCACTCTAATATGTCCAGCAGAACCTCTACTGTGATTTCGACAGTACCAAGATATGACAATTCACCTCCCAAAGGTCACAGGATCTTCATGTCTTTCTTCATGGGAAACACAGAGGGGAAATTGAGGACCTCAACCATCTCTTGTAGTTTTACACATGCGTGCCTCTTTTGGTTTTTAAGGCGTCCTATTCTCTCTCTAGTTGTTCTTTTTCTTTACTATAGTGAACTTGGGTTCACCCAAATCGTCTCAGCCAAGGCTATCTCATACTCCCTTTTCGCCTTCCTGATTTCCTTCTTCATTAAACTCCTGTACACCCTGTATACCTCCAGGGATTCCCTTAATTCCAGCTGCCTGTACCTGAGCCACGCCTCCTTTTTGCTGGCTAGAGCCTCAATATCTCTTGTTATCCGGGGTTCTCTCTTCCAGCCTCACTTTCCCTTCACCCTCACAGGAACATGTAAACCTTGAACTCGAGCTATCTCACTTTTACAGCCCTCCCTCGTGACCAATATCCTTTTACCTGAAAAAAAAACCACTCCAATTAACCCCTGCAATCCTCTGTCTAATTCCAACAAAATATGCCTTGGCCCAATTCAGAACTCGAATCTGTGGACCAATTTGGTCCCTCCCATTACTATGTTAAAATTAATACAACGCCAGTCACTTTTCCCAAAATACTCCCCCACTTTACCACCGTCACCTATCCATCCCTATTTCACAACAGTAGGTCGAGTTTGTCCCTTCCCGTGTAGGACCCTTAATATACTGCTTGGGAAACTTTCTTGAACAAACTTAAGAAATTACGTTCCATCGAAGTTCTTAACCATCTGGATGTCCCAGTCTATGTTAGGAACATTTAAATCACCTATTATGACAATCCTAATGTTCCTGCTACCCTCACCAGTTTCCCTGCATATTTGTTCCTCTAATTCCCATTGATGATTTGGAGGCTTTATAGTGCAACCACTATAACATCACTAACCCCCTCTTACTTCCTTGTACCATTCACAGAACCTCATCGGATAATACCTCAGTTATTTCATCTTTAAATACTTGTGGGATACTCTCCTTAATCAGAACTATTGGTGTTTCAACTGTTTCCATTTACATCTCTCCCTTGCAATGATTTTCACATCTGCATCAAAACTTGTCAAGGTATAGTGGAGATATGGTGCTGTAACTGGATGGGAGCTGCACATCCTGTCACTTCCAGCAAATTTCCCCACACTGATCTAACACAGTGTTTCCGAAAACTGGAACAACCTGTGTTTATATATGAATAAACCAGTGAGGTCTGCACATCTCCCCACGCTGGACATTTATCCCAGGAATATAGATCAAGTATTGGTGTGGGCTGCACAGAGTTCCGTTCTGGATATTGTTGGGTTGCATTCAGCAGTACGCTAGCCATATCTACACAGTGCTCCATCCCGAATGTATTATGGACGGGTTGTTTATGTGAGTTTGATTGCGAATGTGAGAGAACTAAACATCTGGCAATACCTTTATTTTGTGTTTTCATTTTGTGATTGGACCCTTCAAATCCTGACTCATCCTTAGACCCGACCATCTGGATGAGTGATGGTGACTGTTGTTAAAGCATCTGAGTCTGTAACATGACCAACAAATAGAGCAGAGGCTGCAGAGAGTACAGTCTCCGTAAAATGGAATGAGGAAATCACAGTCTGATCAGCCGTGGTCTTAGTGAATGGTGGGGCAGGATTGAATGGACCACTAATGCAACTTGTTCATGTATTTATGTTTGTTCCAAGCAAACTCCTCTTCTCTCCCAATGTCCCATACTGGTGGGAAGTGAGGCACCTCCTCCTGTTCCTGCGTAACAGGATCCTGGGGCCTCACTAGCCTACAGATTTTCCTGTGGCCCAGTTTCGAACAGTTGAGTGATGGCCTCCTGTTCCTGTTCCTGTTCCTGTGTCCCAGCCTCGAGCAGTTGAATGACTGCCTCCTGTTCCTATGTCCCAGCCTCGAGCAGTTGAATGACTCCCTCCTGTTCCTGTGTCCCAGACTCGAGCGGTTGAATGACTCCCTCCTGTTCCTGTGTCCCAGTCTCGAGCAGTTGAGTGACTCCCTCCTGTTCCTGTGTCCCAGTCTCGAGCAGTAAGTGACTGCCGCCTGTTCCTGTGTCCCAGTCTCAAGCAGTTGAGTGACTGCTTCCTGATGCCAAATCTGTGAAAATGGATGTCCTCCTCCTGTTCCTGTGTAACAGGCTCCAATAGCTCTGTGCTCACCTCCTGCTCCTGTGGAATGGAACTGAGGGACTGAATAGCCTCTTCACATTCCTTACAGCTTCTGTTGACTAAAAGCAATTCTCCTGATTCTGTAAATTACCATCAAAATCTGAATGATGTATTTTTGTATTTTGCTCTCAGTAATTGAGCAAACAATCTGACTGACAGAATTCAGAAGCTGAGTAGCCTCCTCCTGTTCCTGTGTTATACACTCAAATGGCAATAGAGTCTCAGAGCTGTACAGTACAGAAAACGATCCTTCAGTCCGGTCGTCTATGCCAACCAAATATCCTAAATAAATCTCGTTCCCCTTGCCAGCATTTGGCCCATTTTCCGTCTAAACATCTCTCATGCATGTATCTATCCAAATGCCTTTTAAATGGTGTAACTGTAACTGCCTCCACCACCTCTTTTGTCTGTTCAATCCACACACACAGCGGTCTCTGTGTGAAAATGTTGTCCCTCATGTCCCTTTTTAAAATATTTCTCCTCTCACCTTAAACCTTTGTCTTCTAATTTTAGACTCGTTTATCCTGGGAAAAGACGTTGACTGTTTACCTTATCTATGCCCCTCATGATTTTATAAACCCCTTTAAGGTCACCCCTCAGCCTCAACACTTGAAAGTAGCCCCAGCCTATTCAAACTCTCCCTGTAACACTAACCCTCCAACACCTGCAACATTCTTTTAAATCTCTTCTGTACCCTTTCAAGTTTGACAACATCTTTCCGACAGCAGGGAAACTGGAATTAAAGGCAATATTACAAAAGTGGCCAAACCAATGTCCTGTACAGATGCAACGCATTGTGAAAATGTTTAGACTCAAAGCACGGACCAATAAAGGGAAGATCACCAAATGCCTTTTTCACAGCGCTGTCTACCTGTGATGGCACTTTCAAGGAACAGAGAACCTGCACCACAAGGTGACACAGTAGCTCAGTGGCTAGCATTGCTGCTTCAGAGCGCAGCGATCTGGGTTTAACTCCATCCTTGAATGACTGCCTGTGTGGAGTTTGCACATTCTCCCCGTGTCTGTGTGAGTTTCCTCCGGATGTTATGTTTTCCTCTGACAGTATAAAGATATATAGATAAGGGTAGATCGGCCATGCTAAATTGAGTAAAGTACCCAGGGATGTGCAGGCGAGGTGGATTAGCCATGGAAAATGCAGGCTCTGAGGGATAGGGTAGGGGTTTGTCTAGTGGGATTACTGTTTAGAGGGTCGGTGTGGCCTCGATGGGCCAAAAAGCCTGTTTCCTCACTGTAGGGATTCGATAACTTCTATGGAATTCTCCTTGATTGGCAGCTTTCGACAGAACCCTACCTATATGTATTGCCTTGATGTGTCTTGCCAAAATGCTACACCTCACATTTAACTAAAATAAACTCCATCTGCCACTCCTCGGTTCACCGAAACAAAGTCCCATTGTGGTCTGAGAGATCATTCATCACTGTCGACGACACCACCAAATTTGGAATTATCGACAACCTTACTGACCATACTTCATATACTCAAATGTAAATGATTTGTATCAGTGACAAAAGGCAGTGGACCCACTATTGATCTTTGTGGCACGCCACTGGTCACAGGTCTCCAAGTTTGATGAACAAATGTCACTGTCACGCCCTGTCTCCAATATTCAAGAAAAGTTTGGACTTAAATAGCGAGTTCTCCCTGGATTCCAGGTAGTCTAACCTTGCTAACCAGTCTACCATGTAGAACATTGTGGTTTTCTTACTGAATTCCATAAAGACAACATCCACTAACCTGTCTTCATCAATCATCTTCATCACTTCCTCAAAAGATTACACCGAGTCAGTGAGAAGTAATCTCAATTGTACAAAGCCCTCTTCAGTCCTTGTCTTTCCAAATACATATCGATCTTTTTCCTCGAAATCCCCGTCAACAATTTAGTTACCATTGACGTCATGCTCACCAATCTAGAGTTACCTGTTTTTTCTTTACTTTCTTAAATAATTGCGCTATGTTAGGAGCCCTCCAGTCTTTTGACACCTCACCTGTGAAAATCAATGTTACAAAGATATCAGCAAAATGCATAAGCAATCTATTTCCTAGCTGCCCACAAACATCTGGGATACAACTGATCAGTTCCCAGGGATTAGTTCACCTTTATGTGTTTTAAAATTTCCAACACCTTTTTGTTTTTTTTAGATTAGATTACTTACAGTGTGGAAACAGGCCCTTCGGCCCAACAAGTCTACCCCTTGTAATATAGACACTTTTCAAGGTATCATTGCATATTTCTTTATTCTCTCGCTCTTGTAACCTCCTTCACATTAAATTCTGAGGAGAAATACTTGTTTAGTATCCCTCAAATCTGTTGTGTTTCCATAAATAGGTAGCCTTACTGATCTTTAAGGGGCCCTGTTCTCCCCCTAGTTAATCTTTTGCCATTAAATGATTTGTAGAATTTCTTCAATGCCTCATTAACCCAATTTCTAAAGCAATCTCTTGTCCACATTTTTCTGGCCCGATTTCCCGATTGATGATACACTTGCTGCCCTTATCCACCTCTCGGGATTCACTTGATCTCAGCTCTGTTTACCTGACATATGCCTCCTTCCTTACCTTGACCGTAACATCAATATATCTTGCCATCCAGCACTCCCTGCACCCACCAGCCTTGCCCCTCTCACTAATAGGAACACGTTGGCTCTGGACTCTCTGAAACCACATTTTGATGGCCTTGCATTTTCGAACCATCCCTTTCCCTGTGAATAGGGTATTCCAATCTGCCTTTCACAGGGCTCACCTAATACTTTCAAAATTGGCCTTGTTCAAAGTTAGAGCTTTAATGTTTACATCAGGTCTTTCCTATTCCACAACTAGTTTAAAACTAAAATTTATGTGTAACAGACTTGCATGTTAAATAAACATTTCCTGCTCCTCTGTGACAGGTTCGAGAGGCTGAATAGGCTCCTCCTGTCCCTCTGTAATAGACTGGAGAGGCTGAATGACCTCCTCTTATCTCTCTGAAATGGACTCAAGAGGCTTCATGGCCTCCTCCTGTCCCTGTGTCACAGATCTGAGACATTAAATAACATAGCAACCCGTGGATTATGAGCAGTTGGTAAACTGTATCTAATGGAGATCTATTCCTTCTCAGTTACAGAAACACAAACAACACTATTTACTCCAGGTGCCCTCTCAGTAACACTTCATAAAGCTGCAGCGAATGATTCTTTCGGCAAAATGTGCCATTATTCCAGCTTTCCACCTTTTCAAGTAGTAACAGGCTAATATGGGCTGAATGGCCTTCTCTTAACCCTCTGTAAGAGGCCCATAGGGACAGAATTGCTTCGGCCTGTTCCTGAGCAGCAGTCTCAATAATCTCAAGGTTATGAAAGGATTTGACAACAGGGAATTAAAACCGGGAGTGGCCGCACACTGGTCAATAATTACTGTACTTTGTGTTCAGGTATCGAGAAACTTGCCCACCCGAATTTTTTTTATGCAGTCGATCTGTTATTTTATAACTGCCTCCTTTCATAAATAGAGTGGAACCTATATAGGCGCCTGCAGTGTCCTGTTAATACTCTCATATACAAGTTAATAAAAAGATTTAAAAGATTTAAAGATTTATGATCCATCGCTCAGCAACCCTCATCCATTCCATTAAAAACCAGTATATGAAAAGTGATGTGTTGAACAGGTTAACTGAGCCTATTTGTTCAGTAAGTGTGATTAATGCCAATCTCCATGGATTCTATTTATCCCAGTGGAGGGTTTCCATCTTTTAATGATAAATGGGCTCCGTTCAATGTGTCAACCCATAACATGAGCGGGAGCATCACCGACAGCACTGACAGGGATCAGCAGATCCAGGGAGAGAGGGGGAGGAGAGATCAGAATCTGAGAACATTAGACTGAAATGTGCCAACAATGGATCAGAATCTGAGAGCATTAGACTGGAATGTGCCAACAATGGATCAGAATCTGGGAACATTAGACTGGAATATTCAAACAATATACAGGAGCTTATCCGATTATGTTTGGTATCTTTCTTCATTTTATTGGATGTCATTATCATTGCGGATCTATTACACTCTTCTCATTATTCAATCCTTTTATTATCCCTTCCTGGCTATCGTTGGTGTTCCTGGTGAGTGTCACTGTCCAGATTTTGTTTTCTATAAACCAGTTATGACTGTATTACTGTTATTTCATATCGTCTACACATCTTGTCACTATTATTGTTCCTGTTGAATCTCTCCATCCAGATATTCACTCTACAGACCACTACTAACTACATTAATGAGGGTGTTCAATTCCTGCCTCCCTCTCTGCTCTGTCAGTGTTACTCATGGGTCTCTATGTTGATCTATTCAGTTTCAGGGGAGAACCACAATGCATCGTATCATTGACTTTGCTATTAAGAGCAGGGAGGTCACTCTCGACTGTTCTGGTTACAAACTCCACTTCCTTCCACTGTTTCCATCCCAGCCCTTGCCAATAGCAGCACCTGAAGCAACCAAGTCACAACTGTGGGACATCTCTTTGACCATGAGCTGATTCTTGACACCATTCCCTGAACATTTCTAACTTGAAATACTCACCACTCCAGAACATATCTCACTGGTTTATTCCATCTGCTGTTTGAACCTTGAGCTATGAAGTACAGGCTTAATGAAGCCAATAATCTGCTGCTGACACTCCCGGCTTCAAACCTGCCGAAACAAATCTGATTAGACCTCACACCAAACTCCCATCGATCTGTCATTCATGGCACGCCGATGTATATTGCTGTTGTGACTGGCAATGACTTTATTTTAACATTCTCAAACACTTTACCTCATCTGTCCATGAAACTTCTCTCGTTCTCTCTCTGTTGATTAATAAAAAGCCTGCCAGTTGTTCATATTTATAATAGTTTCCTCCATGTGCGTTCCTTCTCAAACAATGAGTTTCACATTCAACCACACACACACACACACACACACACACACACACACACACACACACACACACACACACCTTCCCATTGTAGGCGATAATCTGATGTGAGTATTTTTTGCATATGATAGTAAAGTTTGCAATATTCTCATGCTGGGCAGATAGTGCAGTTTACTGAGGAACACATGAGCATGGTGTGCACAGCTCTCCATGCTGGGCTGTCATCTTGTCCCAGTTTATGTTGTTTGTGGTGCTCTGTGAAGCAGATTCAGAACTTGATGTAACAAACCATTCCAGCTGATCTGACAATGCCTTTATTCAATGTTCTCATTCTTGTCATTTTCCTCACGAAGATCTCACTTCGATAGTTCGTCCCACTGCCCTGTCTTTTTCCACATATTTCCACAACATCTTTTCAGTTAATTAACTGACTGTTTCTGTCTTTAAAGTGAATCTCTCTGTCCCTCTGTATCTTTCCTTGGCCTTGGGTTTTGGCTCCCTCGTGTATCGAGTGCTGGCATTGTGTAGCTCAGAAATACTGAAATGGTGTATCAAGCTGTTGTTCACTTCCCATGTGATGGTCGATGGACAGGCATGTTTCAAAAGTTATGAGATACATCCTTGTAACTTGGTCTGGACCTGTGGTTGTCCCTCTCAGGTGACCTTGCGATCAGTAACACGAGGAAGCCCACTGAGTGAAGGACAAGGCAAATAAATTGCCTGACAATGCTGTCACTTTTTTTAAATGAAGTGTTAGTTTCTCTTTTTTAGTAAGAGGTCTTAAAGGCCAAACTGTCGACTGAAAACAGCTGAAGTAAATAACTTACGGGGCTTTTAGGGTTTTTAATAAATAGTAGTAACAATGGCCAGCTCACACAGACCAGGCTTTCTAGTTTGTTTTTTCTTGTAGCTGTAACAATCACCGGGAGCTTGGGGTCCAGGAGGGGTTGGAAGTTTTAGTAAATTATCCCGAGCTGCTACTCTCTCTAAAGCCTCACTTGATGGTGTTTCCTCCTGGATTGGAGAACTGTATGCAAGAATGCATGTCTGAATGTTCCTTTTTGCCAAGGGCTGTGTTTAGGTGATGTTAGTAGATTGAACAGTTCATTTGTAGAACGTACTGTATCCATTATTCGTTTGAGTTTTCCAATAGTTAAGTTATTCTAAATTCCTCTTCATTTTGTATGGATTTCCATTAGAGGATAGTGAGGTAGTAGCAACCCTATGGTAGCCAAAGGCCTGATCAGGATCTGTTTAAATACATCCAGGCATTATCTAAATTTGATGAGAATGATGGGGGAGCCTTTTTAATTTCATTTCAGAAAGTGGCTAAACAAGTGCAGTGGCCAGAGAACATGTGGTTTAGTTTATCCAAACAAAGCTGATAGGTAGTTGCATCCCCATCGGAGGAGGTGAAGAAAGCCATCTGAAGTGCATATGAGCTTGTGCCAGAAGCCGACAGTATTTCAGGAATCTAAAATATCATCCCTGGTTAAACGCACGTTGTGTTTGAAAGAATCAAACAAAGTAATTTTGAAAGTTGGGGAAGGGTATTAAAAACAGAACAAACCTATGGCACTCTGAGAGGGACTCTAATTTTGGAGAAGTTCAACAATTCACTTCCTGCAGTCGGGAGAACTCGTGTGGAAGAGCAGAGAGTTACAATGGCAAGATTAGAAGCTGAAATGGCTGATGATGGTGATTGGGTTCAGAAATCAAAGCTTGGTTTCTGTGAGGGATTGAGAAGAAGGTGTGAGATCTTCTTAAAACATATCCCTCTGAGAGTAAGGTTTATTGGCATAGGCCAGGAGTAGCAGGTAAAGGGGTTATAGCATTAAGTGGTACAGAAGGATGTAATTCTTTTATGCTGAGAAATAAGGAGCTATGCCATTCAGAAGGACTATTGGAGAGATGAGAAGTGCTCCATTATGTAACGTGTGGTTGGAGTGTCCAGTGGAAACATCAACAGATTTATTCCCAAATGGGGAAGGAGGCCTTAAGCTTGGTGTTGACGTTACAACATTTCAGCATTTACATTGCGAATAACATACAGGGGACAAATCTTTATCACTGATCGTGAACCCTTAAAGTTTGTGGAGCAGGATACAGGTGTCGCATGGCCTACTCTGGGTCCAGGGTTATTAATTCAAGGGGCTGATTGGCCTCCTCCTGGAAATATACATTCGGCTCCAGGGGCTGAACAGCCTCATCCTCTTCTGGTGTAACAGTGTCAAAGGCCTGAATATCCTTCTGTTGTTCGTGTGTAACAGGCTGAAGAACGGAATAGATTCCTCCATTATCTGTGTAATTCTCTTCAGTTGTTGACTCCTTCCTGCCATCTATGTTGAAATAAGATCTTTCATTTTTGTAAACTCCAATGGCTATTGGATCAACCTGATCATCCTTTCATTATAAGCTAGCACCTTCATTGCAGGAATCAGCTGAGGGGAACATCTCTGAGCTGCTTCCAATATAACAACATTCTTTCTTCATTGGAGAGACTAAATCTGCACACACTACTCCAGATATGATCTCACTAAGATCCTGTACAGCAGCAGCAATGCTTTACCATCCTGCTGTAAGGTTCGCACCCAGGTTAGAGCTGTCTCAGCTCTCTGGGGCAAATACAGAGCATTGTTGGAAGATCATTATCCTTCTCTACTCCACTAACATAACGGGAGATCTGGAAAAAATGTCACAATGATACTTAAGAAGAACATAAATGAGGTGGCAAGATGATCTCTACCATTAATCTCCCCAAAGTCCACGTCACTCAGATTCTGCAGAATCTTATGTGGAGCATAAAAACAGCAAGCAGAAGGAAACATTGATGGGAGTTATATATCAAAGTGAAAGCTGCAATACAAATGTTGGACTGGTTATAAAACAGGAAAATGAGACATACACATTTGTGAGTACTGCAGTAATAATGTCCTGTTTACATTATATCTAAACTGTGTTAACCCAACTGAATGCTAATGCTGTGAAAAATGGATTTCATGAGCATGTGTTAGATGGTGGCATTAACATTTTGTCGAGCACTGAGCTAGAGATCAGGTTATTTAGAAATTTATGTTGAATGATCAGAAAAGCTAATTGAAAACTTTGCTGTAAAGGACCTTTTGGGAACAGTGACCAGAATGCATTGTTTTTCTTTTATGCTGTTTGAGTACACGGTAGTTTTTGTTTTATTTGAAGTCACTGTTATAAATCTGAATCATGCAAGCCCTGAAGGTGTGAGAGAAAGTGGGCACTGCAGCTGCTGGAGATCAGTGGCGCTGGAAAAGCACAGTCAGGCATCGTTTCTGGCACAACCCTTTATCAGGGGTGAGGCTTCTGGGTCAAAGGAGCTGAGGGATAAATGAGAAGGGGGTGTGGCAGGAGGCAGGTAGCTAGGAATGCGATAGGTAGATGAAGGTGGGGTTGAAAGTGATAGGTGATGAAGGGAGACAGAACGCCTCATCTACTGCATCCTTTAAACTCGGTGTGGTCTTCTCTACATTGGCGAGACATACGTGGATCATTTCAGAGAACATCGCTGGAACAGCCACATTGACCAACTCCACCGCCTTGTGGTTGAACACTTTACCTCTCCTTTCCACTCTGACAAGGACATGAGAGTCCTGGGCCTCCTCCATCGCCAAACCATAACCACCTGAAGCATGGATGAAGAAAGGTTCCTTTTCTACCTTGGGACACTCCAACCACAGGGAATTAATATAGATTTCACCAGTGTCCCCATTTCCCGTAACTCCACCTTATCCCAGTCCAATATTCCAACTCAGCACACTCCCCCCTTTTGAACGTTCCTATGTGTCCATCTTCCTTCCCATCAATCTGGTCCACCCTCCTCTCCGACCTAACCCTTTCAGCCTCACCTTTAACTACCTATTAGGTCAAAGGAAGCAGCTTAGAGAAATGCCAAGTGTTGTAGTAAGCCAGTGGATTCGGAGAAATGTAGGACACAGCAACGGATGACCAAGAAACTGAGAAGAAAATCAAAAAGCGAAACAGCATGCAAACAAAAGAAAACCATAAAGACTGCTAAAAAAAAAACGTGCATCAGTGTATGAAACAAAAGTAAAAACAAGGTCAAATGTGGAACAGTAGGTGTGCAGACAGGGTAACTTATTGTAGAGAACACAGAAATCACAGGGGAAAGAAACAGTTCCTTTGGGTCTATCTTCAAGGCAGAATATCCAGAAATTCTCCCAGAAAGAACAAGTGACCATGGGGTTTATGTAAGTAAAGTCGAAGATATTCTTATCAGTGTTGAGGTCATCTTTGAAAAGAAAGCTGGATTGAGTATTTATAAATCTGACAGACTAGATGTACTTCATAAAAGAATTACAGAGGAAGCAACAATAGATGTATTGATTGCATCGCAGATTTTCATGTTATTTTCCAATAAATTCCGAAATGATATTTATCCAATCTGGTTATGGCAAAAGTTATAAATATTATGCAACAGTTTAAGAAAGAATGAAGATGGAGAGTGGTGAACTACAGATCAGTAACTTGTAATCCGCGGTCGGGTGTCTGTTGGGCTCGATTACAAAGAACGTGTTCCTGGATATATAGAAGGTAATGGGAAAACTGGGGAGGATGATAATGCATCGATGAAAGAAAACCATACGTGGTAAATATTGTTTGGAATGGTTTGAAGATGATTCTTGTGGACATAGGCAATGAGGAGCGAATGGATAACGTATCGTTCGATATTCAGGAGGATCTTTTTTTTTAAGAACTCTCACACTAATATCATAAGAAAAGTTAAAGTGAAAGGAATTGGGAAGAACACGTGCAAATAGGAAACGAAAAATTAGGTTTACATTCATATGTATGTAATTGCAATATAGAAGATGTCATGCACCAGCTGCATATAGTGTTGCTGAGACTACAGCTAGAGTATTGTGTACCGTTTGGAGTCCCAATATAAGATAGAATATACTGACTACAGAGGAACTGCAAAAGGTATTCTCCAGACTAATCCCTAAAATGGCAAGATTGTCTGATGGGGAAACGCAGCCTGTGATCTCGAGTTTCAAAAGATGAGAGGGGATTGGAGTGAAACTTAGAAACATAGGGGGGAGAGAATAACCGAGGGACATGGAGAAGGGCAAGCAGGAGAGATGAGGAAGAATCCCACGGTATTCTACACGGACACGTAGAACAGAATAATCAGCAAACAGTTCGTATCCATTAGAAACCAAAGGGGGACAATCTGTGTTTCAAGCTGGAGAACATTGATAGATTGTTACATGTAAACATCACAGCTGTTTTACTTGGGAGAAGGAGGATGCAGGTACAGAATTCGAGAAGATGGACTGGAAAGCTCTTGAAGAGATTGATGTAAAATACGAGCAGGAGTTTGAGGCTTTGTCTGGTATAAAATTCGACCAATGCGCATGTCTGGATACTGTTGGAGTCAAGGGAGGAAAGACCCTGACTGGAAATTTTAATTAGAATCTGACCATGAGGAGGTGCTAGAGGACTTGAGAGCAGCTAATATGATTCCAAATTCACAGTAAGGGTGGTAGAGATTTTCCAAGTTAACTATAGATGAGCGAGTACTAGATCCCTGTTCAGGAAACTACTGGAGAAAATAGAGAAGGAGAAAATCGAACTCCAATCAGAGTCACAAGGTTTGATCAGGGATAATCATCATGACTTTATCAGAGTGAAGTCACATCTAATGAATTTGATTGAATTACTTTGAGGAGTTCGCTTATTTAGTTTTGCAGCAAGGCCTTTGACAAAGTTCCACATGGGAAATTGAAAAACATAAAGTAAAATCTCACAGTATCGAGGGTAACTTAAAAAGTTACAATGAAAATTGTCTTAGTGTCAGGAGTCAGGGGGTGGTGAGAGAAGGCTGTTTGTGTGACTGGAGACCAGTGTCCCCTGGTGTACCAGAGATCAGTGTTGTGTCCCTTATTGTTTGTAGCATTCATAAATGGTATAGATGTGAATCTGGAGGTGGGGGTGGGTGGAGGGGTGGGAGTTGTGATTAGTAAGTTTGTGTTTGACACAAAGATTGGCCGGGTGGTTGGCAGTGAGGAGGAAGTTCTGATTTTACACGAAAATACAAGTGGAATGATCAGATGGGCAGATCAATGGCAGATGGAATGTGATCCTGATAAATATGAGGTGATGTACTTTGGAAGGAGGAACCAGTCATGGGGTGTACACAATGATTGGCAGAACACTAGGGACCTCACAGGGTGTTTCTCCACACATCCCTGAATGTGACTGAACAGGGTAATGGACTAGTTAAGAATTGAACATTGGGTGGAGCATTTATTAATCAGGGAGTAGATTATAAGTGCTATGTCGTTCTGGGAGCCACATTACGGGAAGGATGTGATTGTACTGGAGTGGTTGCAGAGGAGATTCACCAGGATGTTCCCTGGGATGGAGCATTTCAGCTATGGAGAGAGACTGGATAAGCTCGGGTTGTTTACTTTGGACAGAGAGGCTGAGGGGAATGTGATTCAGAAGGATAAGGTAACGAGGGGCATCGACAGGGTGGATAGACAGTAGCTGTTCCTTTTAGACAGAGGGTCAAGAACAAAGGAGCACACTTTTAAAGTGAAGGGTTTGAGGTTCAGCGAGGATTTAAAGATTACATTTTTTTTCACCCAGAGCGTGTTGAGGTCTGGAATGTACTTCCTGAGAGGGGAGTTACCACGGCTAACCTCTCAACTGTTAAAAGTACTTGGTCGAGCACTTGGAAGTGTCATAACATTCCAGGCTATATGCGTGGTGTTGGAAAGTGGGACTAATATAGATTGTGCTGTATTTCTGTTGGTACAGAGACTATGCTCCTGTGCGTGTATGATGTGGAGCTGAGCAGCTTAAGACAGGAATTCATGGGTTTCTGAAGATAATGTTCACAAAGGTTATAAGAGTGAACTGTTATAGCTTGTCAAATTATGTCAATGTGAGAAGTATGAAAAAACAGTGCAGGTTCCTTCCAGTTTGAAACCAGAGAATGGAGAATGAGAAACAGGGAAATGGCAAAACTATGAATCCACTACTTCAGTTCAGTCTTCACACAACTTTCTGACAATACCAGGAAAAGCAAGTCCGGTATGGAAAATGAAATAGTACATGGAACATTGAAAATAGTAAGTAAATGGCTTCGGAGAAATTATTGGGACTGAAAATAATGGGCATAGACAACACTAACATAGAGTTATGAAATGGGAATTACGTTTGAGAAACAGACTGGGAGACAAATGAAAGAGAAGCAATGGATATAGAACACGTGGATTTTTAGAAATGTTTTGGTAAAACTGCAAGTCCAGTTTACAAAATCAAATCTTAGTGGATTGGGGCTAATGTATGGCCATGTGTCTAGAATGGGGCAGCTGGCAGGAAACAGTGAATAAAAATAAACAGACTTGTGAAGCAACAGCCTGACATTGTATTTAATGTATGAATCTGTGAGTATGACTATGTCCCTGACACCCCATCACCTTCCCTGGATATCTCCTGTCTCACCAGCAGGACAGACACAACAGAAATGGCGGCACAGTGGGATACAGTTGGAAGGGAATTGCTCTGGGAGTCCTCAACAGTGTCTCTGTATCCCATGATGACTCATAGTGTTAGTTTGCACATGGGAAAGGCAACCTCCTGCTGATTACCATGTAGCAGCCTCTCCCAACTGATGAGTCAGTACTCCTCCATGCTGATCAACACTTGGAGGAAGCACTGAGGGTGGCAAGGGCACAAAACATACTGAGGGATTTCAATGTCCACCATCATGAGTAGCACAGCTGCTGCATTACTGATTGAGCTGGCCGTGTCCTAAAGGATATAACTGGTAGACTGGGTCTACGGCAGGTGGTGAAGGAACCAACAAGAGGGAAAATCCATATTTGACCACACCCTTACTAATCTGCCAGTTGCACAAGTATCTGTCCATGACAGTATCGGGTAAGAGTGACCACTGCATAGTCATTGTGGAGATAAAGTCACACCTTCACATTGAGAACAACCTCCATAATTCTGGGTGGCACTATCACCGTGCTAAATAGAACAGACTTCAAACAGAACTAGCAGCTCAAATCTGGGTTTCCATAACGTGTTGTGGGGCATCGATAGCAGCAGAATTGTACTCCAGCACAACCCCATGGTCTGGCATATCCCCCTCACAACAATTACCATCAAGCCAGAGGATCAACCTTGATTCAATGGAGTGTGCAGGAGGGCAGGAGCAGCACCGGGAATACCTGAAAATGAGGTGTCAGCCCGATGAAGCCACCAACCAGGACTGCTTGTACACCAAACTGCACAAGCCGTAAGTGACAGACAGGCTAAGTGATTCCACAAGCAATGGTTCAGGTCTCTGCAGTCCTTCCACTTCTAGTTGAGAATAGTTATGGACAATTAAACAAGTCATCGGAGGAGGAGATTCCACAAGTATCTCCATCCTGAATGATGGAAGAGCACAGCACTTCAGTGCAAAAGATAACGTTCATGCATTCGCAATAATCTTCAGTCAGAAGTGCTGAGTGGATGATCCATCTCGGCCTCCTCCAGTGGTCCTCAACAATTCAGTTCCCAGGCATCAGCCAATTTGGTTCAGTCCACGCGATATCCAGATTCAGTTGGAGACACTGGATACCCCAGAGGGTACATACTCTGACAACATTCTGGCTATAGTACTGAAAGGTTGTGCTCCAGACCTTGTCACTGCCCTCACCAAGCTGTTCCAATACAGTTACAACAATGACATTTCCCCAATTACGTCAAAAATTACCCCAAATATCTCCTGTATATAAAAAGCAGAACAAATCCAATCCGGCCAAATACCACCCCATCAGTCTACTCTCGATCATCAGTAAAGTGGTCAAAGGTCTCAGTGCTTTCAAGCAGCAACCTGCTCAGCAATAACCTGGTCAATGTCGCCCAGTTTGGGCTCCACCAGGGCCACTCAGCTCCTGACCTCATTACCGTGGTTCAAACATGGGCAAAAGAGCTGACTTCCAGAGGTGGGTGAGAGCGATAGCCCTTTAAATCAAGGCTGCCTTTGCCCAAGTGTGGTATCAAGGGGTCTTAGCAAAACCGGAATCAATGGGTATCAGGGGCAAACTCCCCGCTGGTTAGAATCATACCTGACACGTAGGAAGATGGTCATGGTTGATAAAGGTCAATCAAGTCAGCTCGAAGTCTGTAGGAGGCCCTAGGGCAGTGGCCTAGGCCCAAACATCTTCAGGGCTGCTTGAGCAATGACCTTGCCTCCATTTTAAGGTCAGAAGTGGGGATGTTCACCAATGATTGCACCATGTTCAGCAACATTTGTGGTTCTTCAGATACTGGAGCAGGCCATGTCCAAATGCGACAAGATCTGGACAGTATCCAGGCTGACAAATGGCAAGTAATATTCACGCCACACAAATGCCAGACCGTGACCATCACCACTAAAATACAATCTAACCACTGCTGATTGTCATTCAATGGTGTTACTATCACTGAATCCACAGTGGACTGCAGCGGTTCAACAAGGCAGCTCACCGCCACCTTCTCAAGGGCAACTAAGGACAGGCAATAAATGCTGACCCAGCCAGTCACACCCAGATTCAGGAAATAAATATTATTTAAATAAAATAACAGAGGAAGGTTGCTGGGATATCACAGAGTTCGGTGCTCAGGCCCCATATGTTCACACTACCCATTAAAAATTTGGTTGCAGAAATCAAATACAATATATCCCAACCTGCTGACAGAACTAAAGGATGTTGGATTGTGAGTGGGTGAGGAGGTTGTAAAAAAGCTTCAAGGTGACTGAGACAAGAGGAGTGAATGGGTAAATACGTGGCAGATGGAGAGCAATGTGGGTAGAGGTGACAGTGTGCCCTTTGGTGGGAACAATAGACTGGAAGCCTATCGTTTGAAAAGGGATTGTTTGAAACATGTTGATCGACAAAGGGACGCTTGCTCCTTTTTGTTGTTTCCTTCTGCGCGGCCTCTGAGGTCCCTGCAGCATAGTGAGGTCTGAACCCAGACGTCAATACTGGGAATGGCATTGGCACGCTGCCCAGTGTAGATAGAACGACCAAGTAGGGAACTGTAACAATGCAAAGGATCTGGATCTCCCTGCAGACCAGTCACTGAAAGCAATATTGCAGGAGCAGAAAGCAGTTAGGAAGGTAAATGGGGTGTTGACCTTCATTTCAGGGGGATTTGAGTCCAGGAGTAAGGGTGTCTTACTGCAGCTGTACAGGGCCTCAGTGAGACCCCATCTTGAACATTGTGCAGTATTGTGTGCAGGTTTGGTCTCTGTACCTAATAAAGGGCAAACCTCACATTGAGGGAGAGCAGCGAAAGATGACCAGACTGATCTCTAGGATGCCAGGCTTGCTGTGGGAGCAGAGTTTGGGGGCGACTGGGCCTGTTTTACATGGGGTTTAGGAAAATGTGTGAAGATCACAGTGAGATATGTAAAACTCTGACAGGGTGAGACAGATTGGAAGCAGGGATGATAATTCCCCAGGCTGTGATGTCTAAAACAAGGGGCCACAGTATTAGATACAGACAGGCCATTCTGCACTGAGATGCCAATAAATGTCTGCCCTCAGAGACTGGAGAACCTGGGGAATGTGCTCGCACATGGAAATCAAGACACTGAATATAAATACTGGTTTAGAGACAGGAAAGGGATGGTGGGAGAGCAGGAGTACGGTGTGGAAATAAAGGTCGAGGTATCATTGTATTTAATTGGGAGCAAACTCGATGGACCAAAGAGACTACTGCACTTCCTATTTTATAGCTTCCCACGGTTAATCACATGAACGGATATATTCATTGTGTGGGATAAGTGCATTGTGGAGATGTTTGAACATGAACGACAATGAGGAAGGCTCAATGTGTTTTATGGCCTACTCCATTCCTGATGTTTCTGTGCAGTCTGTGGGAAAGCTGTTTAAATGCTGTCACAAGCTCGCAGATGTTAGGAAGGAGATTTCTGCAGGGTCAACAGGACTGTGTTTCCCGTTCCCTTTTTCCGATACTAAGGCTGGGGCCGGGTGTTCTGTCCAGGTTTATCCTTTTAAGACCTCAGAGCAGTTTGACAAAATACAGTGTCTTGCTTGGCCGATTCAGAGATCATTGAAAAGTTTTATCACAAGTATATGTGTCTGCAGCCATAAATAATCATAGATAATCATAGATAACAGCCTTCAGTCTGACAAGTATCCTTCCACTAAACACTCTGCTTCCTACCATCAAGCCAATTGTGTATCCAATTGGCCAGTTCCCCCAGCATTCCACGTGGTGTCCCCTTCCAGAGCAGCCTACCATGTGGAACCTTATCAAAGGCCTTACTGAAATCCATGGAGACTACGTCTACCACTCTGTCCTCGTCAACCTTCCTGGTCATTTCATCAAAGAACTCTAACAAATTTGGGAAGCATGATCTCCCACTCATAAATCTATGCTGACTGCTCTGAATCAAACCCTGTGTAAGTAATGGGTGCAGTCAATGGTATGCTGTCCTTCATTGTAAGATGATTCGAGTACATAAGTAAAGCCATCTTCCGGCTGTTGTAGAGCCTTGCTGAGAGAGCATTTGGGGCACTTTCTACAGATTTGATCTACTTTGTACGGAACAGTCTCCTTACCACAGACACGGGTGATGGTAACATGAGGATAGAGTAAAGAAGCTGAGTGTTTAATCTGTGGAGCTGTGAGAGATGAAGAAATGGTGATGCTGAAACACGAGGAGTGGCAGCGATCACTTATTTCTAAAACAGACATTGATAGGGAGAGAAATTCCATACTTTACCCAGGATTGATTGGTTTGATTTATTGTCACGTGTACCTCAGTACAGGGAAACACTTTGTTTATGAGCAGTGGAGGAAGATCATAGTAAGCATGGCCAGACAGATCATAGGGTGGAAATAGACTTGGACAGAGTAAGGTACATAGGTTACACTGAACAGGACGTGCACTAGACAAAATCAACATGAACAAGATCACCATTATTTGAACTTAGAGAGTCCATTCATCAGTCTATCGTGACTTTCCAAGTAGTTTATATGCCTAAATTAACTCTCCCCATGTTATTGTGCAGTCGGTGTGTGAACCCTGAACTGAACATCATGTTATTCACAATCCCCAACAGCAGCCACAATACCTTCCATCTGAAACAAGTAGCTTTTCTCAACAGCTTCCGCCCTGCACAGAGAACACCAGGCTGGCATCTCAGAGATGAAAGATGCCTTCTTGAGACTTCACACAAGACATATGGCTTCCCTCCTCACCACTAGAAAACCACATTAAAGTCCCACGTGTGTATCATGAGCAACGGAGCCAGGAGGAACAACGTGGAACAGTCTGTCTGTGCAGCCTCAGCTCCACTTGGTCATCATGTTGGAGCATCATTCAGGAGACAGTGAGGACTGCCGTTGCTGGAGATCACAGTACAGCGTCGATTGCTGGAAAAGCACAGCAGGTCAGGCAGCATCCGAGGAGCTGGAGAATCGATGTTTCGGGCATAAGCCATTCATCAGGAATCAGCATAAATTGCCTCATTCTGCCCCTGTGTAAGTACGTTGAGGGGGGAATGGCCTCTTCTGTTCCTGTGTAAGTGACCCGAGGAACTGAATGGCTTCTTCCTCGTCCAATTGGACAGGGTCAAGGGCCGAATTGGGTTACCCCTGGTTCTTTTTGAAAGCTCAATGTGCTGACAAGTCTGATGATGCTGCAGCTTTAAGAGGTTATTTTGTCCGGGTTTCTTTTAAGAGAGAGATTGAACGATCGTTACCAAGCTGGCTAGTTCAGACCACTCGACTAAACAACGAGGGAGGCTTTGTGTTTATTTTAATGCAGTCTGAGTGGGTATGGCCAGCTCTCACAGATTAGGATCTCTGTGTTTTGGTTTCTCAGCAACATCAGAAACTATTGGGGTCTCCATAGAGTTGGAAGCTTCAGTGAATGCCTCCTGCTACTTCCCCTGAGTTTTCTCTTGGTGCTGTTTTTAATTCCTGGATTAGAGAATTATTTGTGACAAGCTGTGTCTGAATTTTCCTTTCTGCGGAGGGCTGTGTTTATGTGATTTTCCTATATTGGAACAGTTCATTAGTAATAGTTCCGAGGTCTATTATTCTGTTAACTTGTCCAGTAGAATTAAGTTATTCTAGATTCCTCTTTCTTTGGTTTCATTTTATCTTTTGTGTTTCAATAAATGGTGTTTTGCTTCACACCAAGTACTTTGACCAACACATTGCGTCTAGAACAGACACTTCACATTTCCATTAAAATAAAAAAAAGAGTCTTCAAATATTTTCCAGGCGTTCAGGGATGGCCCATCACACTAGACTCCTTCTCGTCCTGAGTAATAGGCTGGAGGCACTGAATGGGCTGTCCCTGTTCTTCTCCAATAGTGTCAATGGGCTGAACGACTTCCTCACATTCCTGTGAAACCAGCGTGAGGTCCTGAATGAACTCTTGTTTTACTGTGGCAATGTGCAGTGTCAGACAGTGCTGGTAGATGAATGTTACCGACACTTTCACAGCACAAGTCTCAATGGAGTCTGGGTCTTGCTGCACATGGACACAGACTAGGTCAGGAGCTGACGGGGGACAAAATGTTTTGAACATTGTGGAATGTTCATTGACCATCCCCACTTCTGATCTTATGTTGGTGAGGGTGGGGACGGGAGACATTGATGAAGCAGCTGAAGCTGTTTGTGAAGAGGAAGATCCCCTGAGGATCTCCCACAGAGGTGACCCAGGACTGAGATGATGACCATCTTCCTTTGTGCCATGTTTGACTCCAAACACTGTAGTGTGTACTCTGATTCCCATTAAGTTCAGTTTTGTTAAGCTCCTTGATGTCAACAGAAGTCAACCACTTCCTTGATATCAAGGTCTGTCACTTTTACCTGATCCCTTGTCTCAACCTCTTTTGTTCATATCAATAAGCCATGATATAGGAGCAGCAAGTGTTTTCTTCAAACAGGTGGGATTGAATGTCAGGATCTCTCTTCTCAAGAGTGTTCGGGGAGCAAGATTTTTGAAAGTATTTGAAGAGGAGGTAGATGGATATTGACCTGTCAGAGTGGTGTGGGCTATGAGGAATTGGGTATGAAAGAGGATTTGAGACCAAGAACACATCAGCCATGATCTTCGTGAAGGGCAAGGTAGGTTTGGGGAGTGAACAACCTGCCCCTGTTTCTGATGTTCTCACATTCTGTTATTGGAAAGTTAGTGGGTGTTATTTTAATGACTGTTATGTTTTTGAATATTGCAGTCAGGAAGAGCAGATGATTTTGTGAGCCATCTCTGGGTGAGGTATATTGGCTGTATTCACAGTGAATCTGGGTGTACAACATGACCAACAACTGAAGCACAAGTTGCAGAGAGGGGAAGCTCTGTGAAGAGAGATGAGGGTGCTCTTTCATACCCGTGCCTGGATTTTCCAATTATATTCCCCAAATCATTTCAAAGCGTGTGTGACAGTCTTGAGAGGCTGAATGGTCCCCTCTGTTTCTGTGCACCAGGTTATAGGAGTAAGTGGCCTCCAACTGCTCCTGTCTAGCAGGTATGAGGGGCTGAATGGAACACAGGAACATGGGACTGAGGAGTCATTAGATATTTTGACCCTTCTCCACCAGGAAGTAAGATTGTGGCTGATCAGGTTGTGGACTCAGCCCCTCTTTCCTGTCTGTATCCCAATATCCGTGACTCACTTCTCTGTCAAATATTTTGTAATGCAGCTTTCAATCAATGTGAACATAGAGGCACGATAAACTTCCAGTGAAGAGAATTCCCACTTGAAAGGTCCTTTCAGAATTTTTCATCATCCTTCTTATAGAATCAGAGAGTCATGCAGAATGGGAACAGACCCATTAATCCAATCTGTTCACTCCGATCAGATATCAAATCTGATCCAGTCCCATTTGCCAGTATTTGGTAAATATCCCTCCTCTTTCAGATACTTTTTAAATGTGCGATTGTACCCGCCTTCACCACTTCCTCTGACAGCACTTTCTGTACACACACCACTCTCTGTGTGAAACATTTACCTTCAGGTCCCTTCTAAATCATTCGTCCTGTCCCCTCCAACCTATGCCCTCTTGTTCTGGACTCCCCTACACTGGGGAGAAGAACGTGGCTATTCAGAATATCCATGCCCCTGATGGTTTTATAAACCTCTATAATGTCACCCTTCAGCCTCTGGAACTCCAGGGGGAAACGCCTCAACCTAATCAACCTCTTCCTAAACCTCATACTTCCAGTCCTGGAATATCTGTGTCTAAATCATTTCTGCAGAAAACCGAGTTGTACGCATTATTCTTAAAGTGGCCGCACCAACATCCTGTAAAGATGTAATATGCCACCACAACTCCTATACTCAATGCTCTGACTAATTAAGGCAAATGTGCCAAATGTGTTCTGCACCATTCTGTCTACCTGCAACTCCACTTTCAAGGAACAATGTACCTGCAGTCCTATGTCCCTTTGTTTCACAACACGCCCCAGGACCTGACCATGAAGTATATAATGTCTGCCCTGATTTGCCTTCCCAAAATGCAA